>NC_068985.1:112832414-112833109 GCF_001194135.2 Octopus bimaculoides
TGACTGTACGTACATGTGCATGACGATTAGTTTTAGTTTTTCACTTAAAATCCCTTTATAATCGTAATTTTCACCATCTGAAAAATATTTCATTTTCATTTTCATTTTATCTTGTTTCAGCTCATGAGCTGTGGCCATGCTGGACGCACCACCATTTGGTGTTGCTACACAATTTTACTTCACGAATTTTACTTCAGGAATTGACATTTGGTGCATGAGAGAGTTTGATGCAGCTGCCCTCATCTGCACCTCCTGCCGTGAAGTTGGTTCATCTGGGACACTTGACAGGAAGAGGTCCAGCCTCGTCTTGAAGACACCTACATCCACCCCATGCAAGTCTTTCAGGTCCTTCGGGATGATATTGAAGAGCTGTGGACCTCTGAACCCCAGGCTATTGCAGTATCTTGTCCTACATCTTGATGGCAAGTTTGGAGTCCTTGGCGCTATGCAATGGCGTCCAGTTTTTTTACTTGTGTAACTTTCGATGCAGAAAATTTCAATTAAAAATATACATTTTTCTGAAAGTTATGAGGAAACAAAGTCGAAGGGGAAGTATACTTGTGTAGTTACAACTTTTAGAGCTGGCGGAGCCTTTCCATCTAATTAGAGTCGATTTCTTCCTGAAAAAAAAAGCTAACGATTGAATGGCAATGAAAGAATGACTATATGAATGACTGAATAAACAGGTGAATATA
>NC_068985.1:112833828-112835136 GCF_001194135.2 Octopus bimaculoides
TATATATATTCATATCTGTATACGCTTGTCGCTGCAGAGTGCATTAATAGTATACTTTTAGCTATTCTTAGAGCGATTAATATAATTATTTCTCAAAATAAACCATGAATACATTTTCGAGCCAAAGATCTATGAGAGTACACTGTAAGCTGGAATCAGTGCTATATAAGTTAACATAATATATAGATGAAAGGATACAAAAAAATACAAAAGATACACAAAAAAATTTTTTTTGAGACATATATATTAAAATAAAATATCTATTTTGATGCCAGGACACGTTGTATTTTCTGCAAACATACGTATACTTCCAGAACGCTCGATTAGGAAAGATATTATGTTTGTGAAGTAAAAATGCCTCGCAAGATATATTTTAATGCGTCTAATTGAATTATTTATTTATTAAAACAATTTTGTAGAAATAATCAACGTCTATGTGAAATAAAGCGAAGAGAAAAAAAAATGAATTTAGAATATAAATAAAGAAAATATGCATATATTTAACTTAGTGGTAACCTTCCGGGGTCATCTAAATATTTTAACAGCCACTCATTTCTATTTCTATTTCTACAGTGCCGAAAGAAAGGTTCCCCTGAAACCTTGTTTAAAAAGTAGAAAACCTAGAGGGGTTGAATACAAAAAGATCGGTGCGGGAAAGGTGTGGGATTGAACACGTTTTCGAAACAACTGAAAGCATTTTGTATTACTGAGGTAATGAAAATACCTTCAAGGTAGTAAAAATAGGAATGATGTTTAATTATCAGAATTAATACCAAAATACCGAGGATTTAGTTATGAGATAACTAGACACACACGAACTTTACAACATGCATCTTTTTCCTTTTCTACTCTAGGCACAAGGCCCGAAATTTTTGTAGGACGGGGCCAGTCGATTAGATCGATCCCAGGGCGCAATTGGTACTTAATTTATCGATCCCGAAAGGATGAAAGGAAAAGTCGACCTCGGCGGTTTTTGAACCCAGAACGTAAAAGCAGATGAAATACCGCTAAGCATTTCACCCGGCGAACTAACGTTTCTGCCAGCTCACCGCCTTTTGCAACAGACATCTTAATTCGTTTAAATTAGAGGATTTCAACTGGATTCCATACGGCCCCTGACGGTCCACCTAAGATTTTTGGGGGTCCACGTAACAAAATAGTGAATTGAGAATCCACAATAGTATTTTAAAGGCCCTTGAAAAATTATCCATTTGATGTATGTATTGCACAAAACAGCTAGTTTGCTTTTTCTAGCATTTTTTACACGCGCGCGCACCCGCACACACACACACACACACACACACACAC
>NC_068985.1:112835183-112836603 GCF_001194135.2 Octopus bimaculoides
ATATATATATATATATATATATATGTGTGTGTGGGGGTGTGTGTGTGTGAAGGGCGCTGCAGTCCTACATGGTGTTATTGAAATACCTTGATTCGAATGGATCCAACAAATAATTACACACACACACACACACACACACACACACACACACATATATGCGAAGGGTACCCAAAAGTAACCGGAAAAGTTCGCTGTGGGACAAGACCGTTGTAGATCGGGTTTCCGCCGCTAGAAGTCAGATGAAGTGACTCTCAGGTATCAGTCTGCCGACAAGCGTCGCCTGTAGTAGTCCTACTGTAGTGCACTGTAGTCCTTCGTGGTGCGTCTTTGTTTTGTAGTGCTTCTCCCGTGTTCGTTGATTTTTGCAATGGCTGAAACGAAGGAACAGCGTGCTTCCGGGAAATTCTGTTCTCTGCAGAGGAAAACGGCGGCTGAAACAGGTGTCATGATTCAGACAGCTTACAACGACGCTACCATGAGCAAAACACAAGCTTATGAGTGGTTTTCACTCTTTAAAAACGGTCACTTGTCGCTTGAAGACCAACCTCGTTCAGAACGACCGCCGACCTCCTGAGAGTATGAACACATCATGAAAGTTCATGAACTGGTCTTGGAGGACCGTCATTGAACAATTGGCGAACTTGTTGATATGATCGGTGTGTCCTGGAGCTCCTGCCAACGAATTCTGAGCGAGGAATTGCGAATGAAAAGGGTTGCAGCAAAATTTGTGCCTCGCTTGCTCATGGAAGATCAAAGGCAGTCACAACTGAATGCATGTCGTAAACTGAAAGAACAGTTGGAAGCTGATCCGTGCTTCTTTTCGAAAGTCATCACTGGTAGCGGAACGGAATTTGCAGATGTGGTAGAGGTGCAGCAAAAAAAAAAAAAAAGCGACGTGTTGGATTTCTTGTCCTGCATACATACATACATACATAGATACATGCATACATATATATATATATGCATACAATATGTATGTATACATACATGTATATATATATATATATATATATATATATGTATATATATATATGGGTATATGTATGTGTGCATATATATATATACTCTCTTTTACTCTTTTACCTGTTTCAGTCATTTGACTGAGGCCATGCTGGAGCACCGCCTTTAGTCGAGCAAATTGACCCCAGGACTTATTCTTTTATAGCCTAGTACTTATTCTATCGGTCTCTTATGCCGAACCGCTAAGTTACGGGGACGTAAACACACCAGTATCGCTTGTCAAGAGATGTTGGGGGGGGGGAGAAACACAGACACACGAACATACACATACACACACACACATATATATACGCACATACATATATACGACGGGCTTCTTTGAGTTTTCGTCTACCAAATCCACTCACAAGACTTTGGTCGGCCCGAGGCTATAGTAGAAGACACTTGCCCAAGGTGCCAC
>NC_068985.1:112837308-112838725 GCF_001194135.2 Octopus bimaculoides
GAGAGAGAGAGAGAGAGAGAGAGAGAGAGAGGACTTTGCTCTCATTTGATTTTTCCCTCCCTGCCTGAGGTTACCGTGGTCTTTTCCGTAGGCTTTTCTTTCCACGGATAAACCTAATCTGTTTTTTTTTGTTTTTTGATTGCTTTTTTTTTTAACACGATCTCATTTGATCGGAAATGTATTTTCTCCTCTTTTTTTGTCTATTTTCAAAAAGAAAAGCTCTACATTGTATTTTGTCCCCTCTATGTTCGGCCCTGTGTAGCTAATAAAAAAACTTCTCTATTAATCTAGAGTGGATGGTACCTCTCTAAGTGTAGACTTGTGAGTCGGAGAGAAGCAATTGGAGAGGCCACTTGCTCCTGGGGGTTTCAGCGAAATCTTGGACAGTGGGGTTCCTCGACCATCTCTAGAGGCGTTCCTGTATCAGGAGGGCCACATGTCTATCATCCTCCCCACTCTTTATTTTATATCCCTGTGTATACTAGGCATATGTCCCTTCTTTTCCAATGTATGCCTTGTAGTCTTCGATTTTTTTTAATCATTTCATTATTATATGTAAACCCCAACACTTTGTTAGCTCTGTATCCCAACACTTTATGTTTGTCTCTGTATTGTCCCTCTCACCTTTCGCCCTTGTGGTAAATAAATGAAATCATTATTATTATTATTATTATTATTATTATTATTATTATTATTATTATTATTATTATTATTATTATCATTATTATTATTGCTGTCGTTATCCTTTCAAAAAGTTCCTCTTCTACCATTGCGTGAGCATAGCTAATAAAATGAATATATTTTGTTGTATTTTTTAATTTTTATTTTATCTTTATTTTTTTTTTTATTTTTTTTTTTTAATGTTCATATCCCATGCGGTTTAAGGTTACATTTTTGTCTTAGGCAGGGCTAGAAAAACACAAAACTACCGAGAGTGAAAGTAAAAATAAGAGATACTTTCGTGCAGAAATAAGAAAAGTGAGAACCCGTGCCACGTTTTAAAAAAACCTTTTGTTTTTCTACAAGTTGCAGTCAGTGTTGGTTGCTATTCTCAGGAACGTTCACTCCTCTATGTTTACAGCTTAATAAGATTAGCTGCTGAGATTCAGTTCCAGACACGAAGCCACACAAATATACGGTAAAACTGTGGCAATCACTGCATATGATGTTCGGTGATATTTATTATTATTTTTTTTTTTGCAGGCTGCCGGGTCTCTCTCCTTCTCTCTCTCTCTCTCTCTCTCTCTCTCTCTCTATCTATCTATCCATCCATCCATCCGTCCGTCTGTCCGTCCATCCGTCTGTCTGTCTGTCCGTCTGTCTGTCTGTCTGTCTGTCTGTCTGTCTGTCTGTCTGTCTCTCTCTCTCTCTCTATCTATCTATCTATCTATCTATCTATCTATCTATCTATCTATCT
>NC_068985.1:112838962-112841766 GCF_001194135.2 Octopus bimaculoides
ATATATATATATATATATATATATATAGACACACGTATATATAGATGTGCGCAATACATCCAGTGAGAGAGAGAGAAGAGGGAAAGAAAAGGAGGAAGAGACAGAGATGGAGAGAGAGGTAGAGTGAGTGCGATTGAGTGAAAGAGGAGCACACAGAGGTGTGTATCCATGTATGGATATGCGTATGTGTTTGTGTGTGCGGGCATATGTGTGTGGGCATGTGTGTGTGTGTGTGTGTGTGTGTGTGTGTGTTAGAGATAGAAACAGTATTTTGTATGCGTGTGTACATATGTAAATCGGTATATGTGTATTAGAGTGTGTTCTTGTGAATATATCTATCTTCCTACCTGTCTGTCTGTCTGTCTGTCTGTCTGTCTGGATGGATGGATGGTTGAATGTATGCATATTGGTGTGTGTGTATATGTATGCGCTTAAATATGTATATACATCCTTGTATCAACATCTGTCTACCTGTCTTTCAATCTCTGTGTGTGACTATGTGTGTGTGTGTGTGTGTGCATATATATATATATATATATATATATATATATATATATATATAAACACACACACACTCACACACACACACATGAAAAGCACGTAAGAAACATGGGAAGAACGACGTATAAAAAGAAAAGAGATGTTTTTAACGTTTCGTAACGTGGTCCTTCTTCAGGAAGGAAAGAATGGAGAAAGAGAAGAATAATGAGAAGACGGGGAGATAAAAAGAAAATGAAAAGGAAATATTGAAAGATCGGAGAATCATGCGTTTTCTACACCGTTGTTATTCTTGAAAGTTATATAAAAATAAGTTAGCGTGACTGAATGACTTTCAGTAGACGAATATTGCAAGAGGGGACAACTGGTGAGGTTAATGTGTTTTTGATAATTGCGTTTCTTAAAGGTGGTTCCTTGTTTGTGTCAGTAGTGCGCTTGTGTATGTATTTATGCGGAAGTTGAAAATGCATATGAAAGCGAATGGCTCAGTGGTTAGGGTATGCGGCTCACGCTCGTAAAGTAGTGTGTTCGATTCCTGGCGGCGCGTTGTTTCGCACTTTACTTCACGTTGTTCCAGTTCGCCCATCCGGCGAGGCTTTGTGGTTAGGGTATTCGATTCACGGTCGTAAATTCGTGTGTTCGATCCCCGGCGGCACGTTGTGTTCTTAAGCAACACACTTTATTTCACGTTGATCTACTTCACTCAACTGCCAAAAATGAGTAGTACCTGTATTTCAAAGGGCCAGCCTTGTCACACTCTGTGTCACACTGAATCTCCCCGAGAACTATGTTAAGGGTACACGCATCAGTGGAGTGCTCAGCCACTTGCACGTTAATTTCACGAACAGGTTGTTCCGTTGATTGGATCATCGGAAACACTCGTCGCCGTAACCGACGGAGTGCCATTAAAAGAACGTGCACGTATGTTTATTGTCTGTGTGAGTCTATATGTGAGTGCATAAGTGCAGTAGTGAGGGTGTATATTTTGTATATATGTTTGGCATGCAGATACACGAGACGTCTCAGTACGTGTTGTGTCTATTTGCAATAATCCCTCGCCAAATCGCGGTTCAGCTATCGCGGTTTATTATTTAAGCTTATGTCGATTCCTCCGTGGTGTTGTTTTGTATTTATAATAAAATAAATATATACAAATAATAATAATAATAATAATAATACTAATAATAAACATACAGTACAGTACTGTTTCTAGTTCGCGAATTTTCACCTATCGCGGTAAGTGGCTGGAACGTAACACCCGCGATAGTCGAGGAATTACTGTATATGTACGCTAAAAGTTCATAAACGTTTGTGTATGTGTGTATGTGTGTATGTGTGTGTGTGTGCTTTTGCTTGTGTTTGAAAGTCGACGGCATGTGGAAGCCCGTTTCGTTTCGGCTTCGCGCCTTTCTATCGTTTGTTTGTTTCAGTTGCTAGATTACGGCCATGCTGGGGCACAGTAAGTCGATCAAATCGATCCCAGCACTTGTCTTTTTTTAACCCTGGTACTTGTTATATTGATGTCTTTTTTTGCAGAGGACGTAAACACACCGACACCGATTGTCAAGTAGTGGTGGAGGACAAACAGACACAAGCCCTCCCCCTCCATACACACACACACACACACACACACACACACACACACACACACACACACACACACACACACACACACACACACACACACACACACACACATACATAGATGACGGGCTTCTTTCAATTTCCATTTACCAAATCCACTCACAAAGTTTTGGTCGACCTGGAGCAATAGTAGAAGACACTTGCCGAAGGTGCCACGCAGTGGGACTGAACTCAGAACCATGTGATTAGAAAGCAAACCTATACTTTTAGGAGCGGATACGTGTATTCATTGTATATATGTATGCGTAGAGGCATGCGTGCGCTTGTATGTGTGCGTTTGTATACTTGGTACTCGTCTATATTGTTTGTGTGTGTGTGTGTGTGTGTGTTTGTGTGCATGTGTGCTGCGTAGAGAGTGTGTGTGTGATTTTAGATGATAGTTTTTGTGTGAGCAGTGTGTATTTTGCTGTAAACTAGAAGTGGCATACGGTGTAATGTTGTGCGCTGTAAAGAGAGTGGCGTATGTTGGGAGATGTTTAGATAAACTGCGGTGGGAAATTAAGTTTGTGTAATGAAGTTCGAATAGGAATGTGTCTGTGCGTGCAACCTGTGTGGATACGTAACAAAGAATGCATTCGGTGCCTTGTATGTTTAGCGTGTTTTTGTATGTGTATTTTCATGTGTGTGTGTGTGTGTGTGTGTGTGTGTGTGTGTGTGTGTGT
>NC_068985.1:112845869-112846714 GCF_001194135.2 Octopus bimaculoides
ATATATATATATATATATATATATATATATATACGTGTGTGTATACATAAATATATGTATATATACATATGTATACATATACACATACATATAAATATATATAAATATCTATATAAATGTATATACGTAATCAATCCAGACATGAAGAAGCAAGAAACAACAACAGCAACAACGCGAGGACGTGGAATAAGTACAGTGTTATTGGACGCTCAGGAAAGGAAAGGAAAGAAAGAGGATCTAACGTTTCGATCGGAGATCTTCGTCAGAAATATAGAAAAAGTCCAAATAAGGGAAGACGGAGAAAGGAAATCGCCAACGATACAGACGCGGTCATATTATATATATATACATAAGGAACAACACACAGGAAGAGATTTATAACTATGTATACGTGCGTATGTACACTATCAATGAATTGTATATGTACGTGACCAAATGAATGTATGTGGCATATCAGAGATAGAGCGACAAAATACGGTAGTATATACAAACAGAGTATATTTACCAGGTTCTATCTATCTATCTATCTATCTATCTATCTATCTATCTATCTATCTATCTATCTATCTGTCTGTCTGTCTGTCTGTCTGTCTGTCTCTCTCTCTCTCTCACTCTCTCTCTCTCTCTATCGCTCTATCAATCTGTCTGCCTGCTTCTTTGCCTCTGTCTTCCTTTGTATCTGTCTGTCTGTCTTTCTCTCTCTCTCTCTCTCTATCTATCTATCTATCTATCTGTCTGTCTGTCTGTCTGTCTGTTGGTCTGTCTGTCTGTCTGTCTGTCTGTCTGTCTTTCTCTTTCTCTCTCTCTCTCTCTCTCTCTCTATCTATCTATCTATCTGTCTGTCT
>NC_068985.1:112846724-112848255 GCF_001194135.2 Octopus bimaculoides
TCTCTCTCTCTCTCTCTCTCTCTCTCTCTCTCTCTCTCTCTCTCTCTCTATCTATCTATCTGTCTACCTCACTTGTGTCGAGCCACAGTCATATTCACCTGATCGGCAAGACACTAAAAAAATACAAAGCGGTAACGTGAGCTAAAATTAGCTCGGAAACGTCAGTGGGCTTGCGGTTCGACACTTGGAGAAGCAAGCCCATGCCGTCCAACAACGTCTCCATCGTGGGACACAGGACCGACGGACCGGTTAAATTGCTCGGGTTCTGGTTCGGTCCAGACCTGCAACAGTAAAAGAACTGGGACGAGATAGCGAGTAGGGTAGCCACTGTCACCCAGCAATGGGCCAAGAAGCTATCTCCAAAACGTCGGGCTGAGGTGGCGAATGCGTACATCACATCCGTCATCTACTACCATCTGACCATCGTGCCTTGTCCCTACCATCACGAAACTGGAACGCATACTCTTCCGCTTTTTGTGGAAGGGAAACGTTCCGATGGTCAAGCGATCCATTTGCTGCCAACATCAGCTAAATAGCGGGTTGGGCATGCCGTGGTTGATTATGCGCAGACATGCGCTGAGACTGCGACATCTTCAGCGTTTCATAGACGACATTTTAACAGGTGTGGTCACCGTTTATGAGACGCACCTTCCCACAGATCGTCTCATTCACCGAACTGCAATCGTACATCAAGTAGAGACTGAAGCTGGGATAATGGCACCGCGAGTGTCACCATGGTGTCCAGATCAGTTAATTATGATTTTATTCAAAATATTCTCCTCTTAGATTCACTCACTTATTGCAACGGTCCTTCAATATTTCTAAGCCCTGTAAAAGAACTGGGAATGCTGGGCCTCCAGCCAGGCCTTTCGTGACACCCTTAAAGCCAGGAACTTTTCAGTACCCTCTCGTATGTATGTATGTATGTATGGTGTTATATGTGTGTGCGTTCTCGCGCGGATATTGGTGCGCGCATGCATATACCTTTGCTGCTATATATATAGCTATGACCGAAACATCATTATCATGAATAATAAAATTTATTTCGGAATATTCTTCTGCACGAGGAGGAGAGTTTGTTTCTTCAATCTCCATCACCGTTTATATTTTTACTCTTGAGTTACGTTAATCCTCATCAACATCATCATCATCATAATCGTCTTCATAGACAGGGTCGTTATGGTCATCATGATCATCACCATCATCATCGTCGTCGTCGTTATGATCATAATGATGATGATGATGATGATCACCGTCGTCATCGTCATCATCATCATCATCATCATCATCCTCATCATCGCCACCGCCATTATCATCATTACTTCTGAATTTTATATCTAAACAATTCTGCAGCTCTAAAAAATAATAATAAGAAAATCCGGAAAGAGAGACATCCTCCATTACACATTCTTGTTTTGTTGCTATTATTTAATTGTTTCGATATTAGCCTTTTGTCTTGTTTTGTTGATCGAATTCAAAGAGAAATGAAAAACACCCACACCCACTCCGCTGCAAAAAGCCCCCCCCCCCC
>NC_068985.1:112851427-112853908 GCF_001194135.2 Octopus bimaculoides
ACTTGCTGGCCTTGTGCTAAAATTTGATGCCATTATTTGTAAGCATGTATGTGGGCTGAAGATTACATAGGCTGACTGTGAAGGAGTGTTGTCAGAACTGTGAAATCTTACATGAATTCATTTCAACAACGCTTATTAACAACTGCATTATTTCTTTCAAGGTAAACTGATATTTGACTGTTCAAAGAAGACTTCAAATGTAAGTGGTACGACGTCCTTTGAAAAAGGGACAAAATTTGGTTGCATGCTGTTATCAAGTGCCTGCAGAAAGGGTTTAGCCCCCAAGGACATTCATTGCTGACATGCTTGCTACATTAGGAGTTGTCGCTTCAGTTTTATCAGCAGTGCAAAAGTGAGCAGCTGAATTTAGGAGACGAACACAGAGTCTTGAAGATGACCCAAGGTCTCGACGTCTTGCAACTGCCACCACCGAGGAAAACATTGATCGTGTTCATCACATGACAGATGACAGGCGATTGACTATAAATCAAATAGCAAATGCTATAAGCATATTCCGTGAGAGAGTTGAGAATATTCCGCACAATGATCTTGGCATGACGAAGGTTTCTACTCGGTGGGTGCCACGTCATTGGACACCAGATCAAAAATACACCAAGCTGATCAAATTACGGGAAAATCTGACACTGTTTGAAGCAGACCCAGCTAGTTTCCTTGAACGTTTTCTAACGCAACGTGAGCGTGGTCTTCATTACTTTGAACCAGAGACAAAGAGATAATCAATGCAGGGGAATCATTCCTCCTCACCTGCTCCAAACAAGTCCAAGGTTATTTCATCTGTAAGGAAAATGATAGCTTCAATTTTGGGGCTGCAAAAGGCATTGTGTTTATTGACTAACTTCGGAAGGGCCGCATCATCAATGGAGGGTTGTAAGCAAACTTTCTGTGGAAGTTATGAAAGGCTATCAATACCAAACGCTTAGGAAATCTGACTAGAGGGGTTTTGTTTCACTAGGACAGTACTCCAGTGCACTCAAGTCCTTTATTTCAATGGCTGCGGAACGTGACTGTGGCTTTGAACTATCTGATTAACCGCCTTACTTTCCTGATTTATCCCCATCTGACTATCATCTGTTTCCAAGCATGAGAAAACACTTGGCTGGGAATCAGTATCGCAGTGATGATGACGTCATCAGCTGTTGATGACATTTTTTGACCATCACGATAAAAGCTTCTTCACCAATGGGATCCAAGCACTGCAACCCCGATGTGGACTGCCAGAGGAACTATGTTGAAAAATAAACCTCATTTAGTCACATTCCATTAGGGTATTTTGGTCAGCCTGTGTACTTTTCAGCCAACCCTCGTATAAGTATACGACGGAATTTAGTTTTCACCTGCTTAATCCACTCACGAGATTTTATCGGCCCGGGGCTATAGTAGAAGGCACTTGCCCAAGATTCCTCTCAGTTGGACTGAATCCAGAACCATGTTGTTGAACAGCAAACTTATTACCACAAATCCATACCTGCGCCTAAGCCACATCTGCGCCTATGCGACACCTGCGCCTATTAATAACATTTGAGTTTATTGATTACATTTCGTAAATATGAGTTGCAACTGAAGATAGAACGAAATGCTGACGGAAAGTAATGCGAAAGCTCCTCATTGTACTTTGTATAACTGGTTCCCATAAACCTGTATGTGTTGTCTTATCAGATAATTACCGTATGCTATAGAGTCGGCCCTTTAATAAAGGTGGGTGATAGCGGGAGATGTGCGTGACAAACAGTGAGAGGAAAGAGAAAGAAAATTTCAAAATAGGGGAGGGGAAGACAAGTGTTAAGTAGAGAATGGAAAAGTTGAATAGGAAAGAGATAATTCAAAAGACAATGGAGGACGTGTAATGATACATATAACTGTATATCTATATCTATATGTATGTATGCATGCAAGCATGTATGTATGTATTATGTATGCCTGTATGTATGTATGTATGTATGTATGTATGTATGTATGTATGTATGTATGTATGTATGTATGTATCTATCTATCTATCTATCTATCTATCTATCTATCTATCTATCTATCTACATATCAGAGAGCCCTTTAAGAGGTAATTATATCATTGACATAATGTGTACGTGTGTGTATGTGAGCGAATGAAATACAAGACTACATATACACACGCACATTACACGCACACACACACATACAAAAAGAGGAGAGATCATGTGAAAGTGAGTGGGATATGGACGTAGACAAAGGGATGTAAGAAAGAGAAATCGAAAAGACAATTATATATATATATACACACACACACATCTATATGTATATGAAGACACACACATACCTACATATATATATGTATGCATAAATGCGTATATATGTATATAGATATACATAAATGCATCCATATATATGTCAATACACACGCATGCTCGCGAACGTAGAGACTGAGAAAATAGACAGACGAGAAGAGAGAGATAAAGGGAAGAAGGGAGAGGCATATATATATATATA
>NC_068985.1:112854364-112855351 GCF_001194135.2 Octopus bimaculoides
AGTGAGAGATAAAGTTGGTGAAATAAAAAAAAAAGAGAGATTAGAGTGATGATGAAGTTTAATCCGGCACGTGTCTGGCTTAGGGCTATAATCTGCAGAAGAGTGTCTATTGAATACTCTGCTATTAATGAAGGAGATGAATGAACAAAGAAAAAGAAGGGAAGATAAAGAAATATATAGAAAATCCTACTTCCGCCCAGATTAGATGTGACTTCCGCTGTAATTTACTCAACTGGTTTCTGCCCGCCATTTTTTAAAATACTTGCACACCTGTAGATACGCACATACACACTCTCTCTTTCTTCCCCGCCCCCCTCTCTCTCTCTTTCTCCCTCTCACACATGTTTTATAACTTTGTGTTACGAACGAGCTGAAAAGTGTTCAATACAAACTGTAAAATTTATTTATTTGGAAAGGACGGATTATTCAATTAGTACTTCTACTCAGAGTTTCTCGCTGCGTTTAATCAAAGAGATGAATCTTATCTATGTATAAACACGTGCATACATGCATATATATACATACGTAGATTTATAGATACATATATACACACACACATACTTACATACATGCTTACATACATACATACATACATACATACATGTATACATACATACATACATACATACATACATACATACATACATACATGCATACATACATACATACATACATACATACATACATACATACTCTTTACTCTTTTTACTCATTTACTTGTTTCAGTCATTTGACTGTGGCCATGCTGGAGCACCGCCTTTAGTCGAGCAAACCGACCCCAGAACTTATTCTTTGTAAGCCTCGTACTTATTCTATCGGTCTCTTTTGCCGAACCGCTAAGTTACGGGGACGTAAACACACCAGCATCGGTTGTTAAACGATGTTGGGGGGACATACACAGATACACAAACATATACACACACATACATACATACATACATACATACATATGTATATATATATATATATATATATATATATATATAT
>NC_068985.1:112855598-112858098 GCF_001194135.2 Octopus bimaculoides
TGCCCAAAGTGCCACGCACTGGGACTGAACCCGGAACCATGTGGTTCGTTAGCAAGCTACTTACCACACACCCACTCCTATATATGTATACATACATATATACATACATACTTACATATATACATATATACATACATATACATACATACATACATACATACATACATACATATATATACATACTTACATAAATATGCACATACGTACATAGGTACATGCCTCTGAGTTTCTAAACTCAATAGATGCCCACACTTGGCCGAACGTATCCACATCGCAATCAACACACAAATCGCATATTTAAAAACACCGGGAACTCTCTAAACTCAAAAAGTCTGGTTGCTTTGTTAGCAACGGCTTGAACTCTTTCAGGGAGAACTTAACCCATTAGCTCCCGTGGTCCTTTTTCTTAGGACCAGAAGGATAATCCATCATATTTTTGCAACACCTGTATTTTTCTGAGATATCTTAAATTAGTAATCAAGACTGGAGTGTCTTTCAAACATTGTAATAAAAATGTTTATATATCTAGTATCAGATAAAGTTGTACAAAAAAGATTATTGGTAATAAATCAAATAAAAATATTTTGGCACTAATGGGTTAAATAATATTAATGACTTGCAGGGGCGCAGTATTTGGTTATGCAAACATAATATACAATGAAGAATATTAAACGTTTTTAATAAGTCAATACCATGTTCTACTGCGTTAGCAGAGTGCTTTTACATTACTTGTTAAGCCTATCTCTACAGATATTCTATAGAATTTGTTACCAGTACCGATTTCTGTTACGATGTTTCGTATCTGAGACGTCAAATGTAAACAAACAATGAGATCAAAGATGAAAAAAGGGTAATGGGGGTATATACCATATTTCGGGAATTTTTGCCCCTTCATCAGTACCCATTTAACCTTTCAATTATCCTCGAACACATTGCTTAAATAACCTCTATGTACAGCGGTGTAACGTTATTGGATATACCATTTTTACATACTTTACCAATTTTACATATTACATATTTTAATAATTCCTATAGAATATCTATAGAGATAACGTTAACAAATGAACTTAAATAAAGCGAGGTTCAGTCCCACTGCGTCGCACCTTGGGTAAGTGTCTTCTGCTATAGCTTAGGGCCGACTAAAGCCTTGTGAGTGGACTTGGTCGGCGGAATTGTTGGAATTTACAAAAAACAAAAGACGAAGACAGGTGTGTAAACAACAAGCAGGTGTATTAGTTTAACGCTCGGGTAGGTGAGACTGTCTTTTACGTTTCGAGCCTACGTTCTTCAACAGAACGGAACACCAGAAAATAAACAGAGAGAATAAAAAAAGAAAACTTTAGTAGCTAGCGGTCAATCATGGCATATATATATGTGTGTGTGTGTATGTGTATGTATGTGTGTGTGTGTGTGTGTGTGTGTGTGTGCATGGATTTATGTGCCTATGTTCGTCCCCCCACCATCGCTTGATAACTGATGATGGTGTGTTTACGTCCCCGTAACTTAGTGGTTCGGTAAAAGATTCCGGTAGAATAAGTACTAGGTTTACAAAGAATAAGTCCTGGGGTCAATTTGTTCGACTAAAGGCAGTGCTTCAGCATGGCCACAGTCAAATTACTGAAACAAATAAAACAATATCTACATAATTAATACATACACATACAGATACATACATATACATAGTGGAAATCAACTCGTGACCGAGTAAGACGACGTCCTAAACTCAATAAGTCTGTGAAACGGTCAGAGAATATCAGAAGTACCTGTGTGTGAATTTGTTTTTAGTGGATTAAGTGCTGCACAGCACTGAATCCATTCTCCATCGCAATCAGCTATAAAACCAGTAACACTATAGAGTTTGAAATGACCAGAAACCAACTGCACTTCATGTTTTTTTTTTCTCACGAGATTGGTTCCTCCTAGAAGGATGTTCTAATGTTAAATAGGGGCCCGTTTTCGCTCCAGTTGTTCATATGCAAGTTAACCCGTAACTGGGACACTAGTGGCTAAGAGTTGGTTCCACATTCCTGAAAACTCCCCGAAACTCTCGTACCAGGCCCCCACTATCGGATGCAATTCAAAGTCATGATCAGGATATACAGACATACATGCATATATATACGCATGGATACATTCATTGATATATATATATACACATAGATACATACA
This sequence comes from Octopus bimaculoides, assembly GCF_001194135.2. Classification (NCBI taxonomy): domain Eukaryota; kingdom Metazoa; phylum Mollusca; class Cephalopoda; order Octopoda; family Octopodidae; genus Octopus; species Octopus bimaculoides. The sequence goes on from NC_068985.1 coordinate 112,857,768, forward strand.
TAAATGCATGCATGCATACATACATGTATATTTACGTGCATATATGCATATGTGTACATGCTTACATGAATATATGCACACACACACACACACACACACACACACACACACACATGCAGACACGCATAAATGCATACATAAATACAAAGGGTTGTCATGCCTCCCGGTTTGACTAAGTACTGCCAAATTTGACCTTCTTCTTCTTCTTCTTCTTCTTCTTATTATTATTATTATTATTATTATTATTATTATTATTATTATTATTATTATTATTATTATTATTATTATTATTATTATTATTATTATTATTATTATTATTATTATTATTATT
>NC_068985.1:112864032-112864848 GCF_001194135.2 Octopus bimaculoides
GCCATCGATCAAATCAACCATTGTGTTCTCCAGCATCTATCTATCTATCTATCTATCTATCTATCTATCTATCTATCTATCTATCTATCTATCTATCTATCTATCTATCCCAGGAGGAGAATGCAAATGTATGTATGTGCGTAAGCGGGAGAAAGTGAGGAGAAAAAAGAAGAAAGAAGACAGCTGGTCAACTATGCACACCATATAACCACAAATATGTATATACTAGAATTTCAATGTCTGCCGATGGAGCCTATTTCATAACTATTGCCAATATATTACATATCGACTATAACCACATCACAAAGAAGTCACAAATATATTACACTCTCTATATATATATTGCGGTTATATTGCAGTTTATTGTAAAATATATGACGCACTTATTACAAGCCCATACGCGCACAGAGACACACACACACACAGACACACACACACACACACACACACATACACACACACACGCACTCACAAATATGCATGTATGTATGTGTGTATGTGTGAGGTACCAATTACGCATTGGGGTCGATGTAATCGACTTAATCCCTTTGTCTGTCCTTGTTTGTCCCCTCTGTGTTTAGCCCCTTGTGGGCAATGAAGAAATAAGAAACGTTAGCACAACGGGCGAAATGCTTAACGGTATTTCGGCTGTCTTTGCGTTCTGAGTTCAAATTCCGCCGAGGTCGACTTTGCCTTTCATCCTTTCGGGGTCGATAAATTAAGTACCAGTTGCGTACTGAGGTCTATCTAATCGACTGGCCCCCTCCCCACAAATTTCGGGCCTTGTGCCTAGAGTAGAAAAGAATATTACTTATC
>NC_068985.1:112868094-112870686 GCF_001194135.2 Octopus bimaculoides
TGCGTGTGCGTGCAAATATAATACCTGTGTGTACGTCTGTATGTGTGTGTATGTATATATGTATATATATATATAAATCTATAAATATATATATATATATATATATATACATATATATAACCCTAACCCAAGTATTTACATATATATACATATATATACATATATATACATATATATACATATATATATATATATAACGAGAGAGATAGAGAGAGAGAGAGAGAAAGAAGAGATTGACAGAGCGGGAGATAGATACATAGAATGAAGAGAAAGAGAAAAAATGTTTACAATGGTATAAAACGAGGTTAAAAAGTGAAACGAAAGGGAAAAACGAATGCATAAGTTAGGATAGAACATGTGTGTGTGTGTGTGTGAGGGTGGGGTTGGGGGGTGTGAGAGAGAAAAAGAGAAAGAGGGAGAGAGGTAGAAAGATCGTTGTATAGGAAGAGAGTGTGTGAAAGAAAGAAAGAAAGATATGGAGTTAGAGAACGTCGGAGGAAGACGTTTAAAGTCAAATAAAGTAAGAAAAAGAGTGAAAAGTATCATGGCGTCTGAATGTGAGAAGATTGAAAATGAGTAAAACGGAGAATGAATGACAACGACAGAGGGAGAGAGAGAGAGAGAGAGAAAGAGAGAGAGAGAGAGAGAGAGAGAGAGAGAGAGAGAGAGAGAGAGAGAGAGAGAGAGAGAGAGAGAGAGATAGAGAGAAAGAAAGAGACAGACAGGGAGAGAGAGAGAGAAAGATAGAGAGTGAGGGAGAGATTGTGAGATTAGTTAAGTGAGTAAGTCAACAGTTAAGTGTGTGTATGTGTGTTGATATACGGATGAGTTGTGTGCTATCGCCTGTCTATGTGTCTGTCTATGGTGTAAAAGTACAGGCATACGAGTACCTCAACTTACGTTTTTTCGAGTTATGTCGTTTTCGAGTTTACGACGTCGGTTTCTGATTTTAATGAAATGAACCTCAACTTTACGTCGGTTTCTGCAAACATTCAAAGGCCACAAAATACAGTTGATACCTAGAAAAATAGTGACTAATCAATCGCCAGGTGACGTAAATAGCTGCCACGACTTGCTTGAAGAACCTGTGCACCTACAGGTAGGTGGCACTTAGAACAGCAAGAGACTCATTCGGCCAAAATAGAATATTATTGTTTGCCATAGTAGTGAGTACTTCGACAGTCAACACTAAACGCTGAAATAAATACCAGTACGTACGTACGTACGTACGTATGTATGTATGTATGTATGTATGTATGTATGTATGTGTGTATGTATGTATGTATGTATGTATGTATGTGTGTATGTATGAATGTATGTCATCAGTTTTATTTCAAAATTTCTTGTCAATACAGAAAGAGCCGATTTCCAACCTAGATCCATGACTCCTTCTTTGGAATTTTAACAACACCAACAGGATATGTATCTATGTTTATGTGAAGATTTGTATGTTTTGTTTTATGTGTGTATTCTCATGCATATAGTTGCATATTTAGAAATGCTCATATATATTCAAATGATAAACTTCTGGAAAGTTTTACAGATTTTTACAGTTCCAGTAATGGCTTGGATATGTAGTCTTCGAATCAGCTTTCTCTTTTCTGGTTTTGAGAATTCTAATTTCTCAAGATTAGTACTTAGGCAGTGTGTTACATATCCCATTGCCCTAATAATTACAGATATAAACCTGAACTTGTAATCTGGTTAGAGTACTGCAGATTTCTCAGTAGTTCAGCATAGGTGTTCTCTTTTTCACTGATCTTCAGCTTTATGTTAACATCCGCTGGGAAGCTGATTTCCACAACTGTACACAATTTCTCTTCTTTATCCCTAATTATTATGTCAGGTCAATTGAGTTTTTCACTGGAACAATCCACCAGCACTCCTTTTTTTTTATTATGAGTAGCGATGGCTTCTACCATACTGTGGGATCTTATTTCTTTGTCGTCGGGGTTATCCTTCCGGCGTATTTTATTATATAGTCTCCTAGCTACAATATCATGTCCCAACGGTAGATAATACCGTGATGACATTTTCGAACAATTGCTTATGATATGGGTGACATCTTCGGTGTTAACTCCACAAAGTCTGCACTGGTTGTCACATTTTGCTGCTTTTTTCTGCATCTCTATCCCTTCTGTGCATCAGGTATTATTTGGCTGATATTTCATGTTCCTGGATTGCAAACATATACCCTTCAAAGAGAGAGCTAGCAATCCGGTTGTTGGTCCACGATAGACTGTTTTGATGCTCAATATCACAGTCATTCCTGAGCTTTCTACTAACATATCCATGCATGGTATTTTGCTGATATACGCTCATCTTTTCATATGATGATACGTTGCGGTAGAGTCGTGTGTCTTCTTTGGGCATGTATTTCGAGTTATGAGACAAGGAATGCTGCTGAAAGAGCTTCTTTCCAAGTCTTATGTATGTATGTATGTATGTATGTATGTATGTATGTATGTATGTATGTATGTATGTATGTATGTACGTATGTATGTGCACATACCTACATATATACATAAATAAGTATGTATTTGTACTCGTACGTATGTATGTATGTATATATATATATATATATATATATAT
>NC_068985.1:112870936-112872740 GCF_001194135.2 Octopus bimaculoides
GTTTATCCTTTATCTTTTACGTGTTTCAGTCATCAGATTGCAGCCATGCTGTGGTATCGCCATAAAGAATTTTCAGTTCAACGAAACGATCCCAGTCCTTTTTTGTTTTTACTTTTAAAGCCTGGTACATATTCTATCAATACTTTTTGCCGAACCGCTATGTTGCGGGGACGTTTATCAAGCGGTGGTGGTAGTGGGGGGGACAAGCACAGACACAAAGACACACACAGACAAATACATATATACAACGGGCCTCTTTCAGTTTTCGTCTACGAAATCCACTCGAAATGTTTTAGTCGGCCCAAGACCATCATAGAAGACGCTTGCCCAAGGTGCCACGCAATGGGACTGAACTCGGAACCATGTGGTTGGGAAGGAAGAATCTTACGATACAGCTATGTTCGTTTATTAGGGTTTTTTTTACTTGTTTCAGTCAACGGAGTGCAGCCATGTTGCATCCTGTTGTGTGTGTGTGTGTGAGAGAGAGAGAGAGAGAGGGAGGGAGAGAGGTGGGGGGAGACAGACAGACTGACAGAGACAGAGAGAGTGTTATAATCTCAGTTTGATCGGCCATGATATATGGATTAAGTTCCGGTCTTATCTGTCCTAGGGGCTCATGATTAGCCATTGCAGAGTAATGTGCCTGATCCCTAATTCTAAATAAAAGGAAGTCAATGGCTGTAGTTAACGTCACAGATCCTCAACTCCGCTATAGGCACCAGTGTATGAGACGTGAGTGTCAAACAGAGTGACATGCTAACTCCGCCTACAAATAAATAACAGACAAGCTGTAATGTGAGAAAAAGATTAAAACATTCGCTATTCGCTTTGGTTTGTGTGCGCGCGTCGCGTGTGTGCGCGTGTGTGTGAGTGTGAATAATATCAGATCATATATAAATATATATATTAATATTATAGTCGTGGTTGTGTGGTAAGAAGCTTGTTTCCCACCCACATGGTTCCAGTGACTGCAGCAGGTAAAAAAGAGAGAAAGTCCAACCTTAAATTGTTGTTGTTGTTGGCACTCCGTCGCTTACGACGTCAAGGGTTCCAGTTGATCCGATCAACGGAACAGCCTGCTCGTGAAATTAACGTGCATGTGGCTGAGCACTCCACAGACACGTGTACCCGTAACGTAGTTCTCGGGGATATTCAGCGTGACACAGTGTGACAAGGCTGACCCTTTGAATTACAGGCCCAACAGAAACAGGAAGTAAGAGTGAGAGAGAGTTGTGGTGAAAGAGTACAGCAGGGTTCGCCACCATCCCCTGCCGGAACCTCGTGGAGCTTTTAGGTGTTTTCGCTCAATAAACAACCACAACGCCCGGTCTGGGAATCGAAGCCGCGATCCTATGACCGCTGCCCTAACCACTGGGCCATTGCGCCTCCTCAACCTTAAGAGCAAACCAAACATCTAATACAAATTTCTTTCAGTACTCTTTTACAACGGACGTACATTTATGTTGGCCGTAGTATTGATCTTGAGACATTGATGATTTGAAATACGTACCGATCGATACCCTAAATATCACATCTTTATTTCAGTTAATATCTTGTAGTCGATGCAACCCATAAACCCATCGCGTTCGGGTAACATATTCTACCACATTGATAATGTGTACTTAGCGCGAATCTAACCCTTTGCCTGTGTAAAGCATTTTCTTAAGTTTATCCTAAACGACCACGTTTGTTTTCAGATTTTTAGCTGGCCTATGTTTCATACATTCTGAGTAAATTAAAGCTTTCCTTTCGTAAGTCTGAAGTTACACTGCTAGTTGACAAAAAAAGAAAAAAAAAAAAAAAA
>NC_068985.1:112872750-112877273 GCF_001194135.2 Octopus bimaculoides
AAAAAAAAAAAAAAAAAAAAAAAGGGAATGTGTATCATATATGAAGAATAGACACCAGGGAAATATGTTCTGAATATTACATGTTATTCACAGGATTAAATTATGTCTAAGTTAGTAGACGGTTACGTCATTACAAATTAAGTGAAATTTTGAGTGTTGTCTATGTTTACGCTTCATCCGTTTATTTTTATTAAAGAAATTAGATCAATATTGTAAAACGAGTAAAAAAAACCGTTACTGCAATGGCTGGTACTGATACAAGAAAGAAAAAGCAAAAAAGAAAAAAGAAAAGGGTGGTTGTGAAAGTTCTTTGTTCAAAGACAAAAAAAAAAAAGAAGAAATATAGATATTTATCTTTTCCATGGAAATAAAATATAAAGTGTGCGTTTTGTAAATATTCGGCTGAAGTTTATAAAAAGTACAATCTTGGAGATCGTTGTTTGACCAAGCATGAGAAATACGATATCCTGAAAGGGAAACTAAGTTTTGACAAACCAACCTTTATGTAAACAGCAATTTATTTTCAAAAATACGTTAATGTAAATATTTCCGTATAGCAAACGAAGCAAGTTCTGAACGGTGAGAGTTAACTAAATAATAAATGAATAAATAAATAAACAAATAAAATGGCTCTCCGTCGATTACTACGACGGACGTTCCAGTTGATCCGATCAATGGAATAGCCTGCTCGTGAATTTAACGTGAAAGCGGCTGAGCACTCAAGAGACACGTGCACCCTTAACGTAGTTCATAAGGAGATTCAGTGTGCCAAAGAACGTGACAAAGTTGGCCTCTTTGATAGATAGGTACCACTAATTTTTGCCAGATGAGAGGACTGGAGCAGCGTGAAGTGAAATGTCTTGCTCAAGGACACAACGCACGGTGGAGAATCGAACTCAAGACCTTACAATACTATTAAGCTACACCCCTCATAAATAAATTAATTAATTAAAATAAAAGAACTCACATTATACACCAGACATAATGTTTGCACCCCTATTTCCGAGACTATGGTCCTGACCGCTTAAAAAAAAAAAAAAAGCCAGGTCATGTCATATATGGGGCGGATGCGCCATTGCATGTTGGTATTTGCTTGGTATTTGGTTCATTTCTTTCTTCATTTTTTTTTAGGATCAGTAGCCCCTGAGGCTACAAGAGATAAGAGTGGGCAGTATCGTGCCAATCACAGCACATCTTGAAGCGAAGATAATTTTAATAAGCCAACAATTTATGTTGTATGGTCTTTGATATACCTGTATTTGTCTATGTTGTTCAAATACTTACCACTGGTGGCTGAGTTATTTTTCTTTGCTTGTTTTTGCTTAAATTATGCAAATTACCTCGGCTATACATGTGTTGTATTCTTTCTGTATACATCTAAGTCCCTTGTGTACTGGAGGTCAGGTCAGACAATTGTCATGTTGATGATGCCTATTGAGACAGGAACATTTATCCACGACTTTCTTCTTATCTCTAGACATGTCAGGTTTGCAGAATACTTGATTATTGAGATTATCTCCTTTTATCATGTCGAGCTGCTCTTAACTGCTATTTCGTAATTATGATACATCCTTTAGATGTGGTGTTAAATTTCATAACTCAAGAATTTATATTGAATGATTTTTTGATAAACCTGGTTTTGTCTAAAATCGCAAGTGGTATGTTAGCATAGAGCCAATGATTGAAGTCATAATAGTCCTACGTTGTTAGTACAACAGGGGAAACGATCATAATTATGTTATGACAAATAAGTAATGGCATCATTGAGGTTTATCATAGACCGTACCAGTGTGGTCACAACAACTTGAAGCCAACTAAGATAATTAAAACCACAGATCGCAGTTGTTAAAAAAAAAACAATAAAACACATTCATTTATCCTAAACACATCTTGCAAACAATATTTGCTCTATATTTCAAATTACAGCCCAACCTTCAATCGCTCCAATTATGTATCCTACTTACAAGATGAGTAGGATACATCCGTGTGAACGCACTCCGCAATACCAGGACTGACAAACAATAGAATATGGAGTGTTTGTTAGTCATTCACAAACTGATTATTAATAGAAATATGTTTCACAAAAAGCTATCGATTTTCTCTCGCTCTTTCTATCTCTTCTGATACCAACCTTGGAGTGAAGCTAAAATGTGAGGGATGTTCGGCGCTCTTCTCATTATTATTATTATTATTATTATTATTATTATTATTATTATTATTATTATTATTATTATTATTATTATTATTAATATTGTTGTTGTCGTTGTCGTCGTCGTCGTCATCATCATCATCATCATCATCATCATCATCATCATCATCATCATCATCATCATCATCATTATCATCATCATCATTATTATTATTATTATTATTATTATTATTATTATTATTATTATTATTATTGACTAAAGCGGCGAGCTGGCAGAAACGTTAGCACGCCGGGCGAAATGCTTAGCGGTATTTCGTCTGTCTTTACGTTCCGAGTTCAAATCCCACCGAGGTCGACTCTGCCTTTCATCCTGTCAGAGTCGATAAAATAAGTACCAGTTCTGCCTCAGTTCTTGTGAATAGCTTCAAGTCATCCATGAATAGCAAGTGGTTCAATTTTTCCTTACCTCTTCTCAGATCATACCCGAACATTGTTTTCTGTAGTATTTCACTCAAGGGGATCATTTCGAGCACGAATATCAGTGGGGACACACTGTCCCACTGAAAGATTCCCCTCTTGATTTTCATCTCTCCTAGCACTTGCTTTCCTGCTGTCAATTCCTTTGTCCAGCATTTCATGCTATTCCATATAAGGCTTCTAATATTCTCTGCTACTCCATACATTTCCATTGTTCTTATTATCTAAGCGTGTGGTATCATATCGTGTGCTTTGCGATAGTCAACCCATGCCATGTTCAGGTTTATATGTTTTCTCTTGCAGTTCCTGATAATTAGATTATCAATTAAGAGCTGATCCTTCGTTCCCTGGTCACTTTTTAGGCACCCTTTCTGTTCAATTGGTAGCAGCCCATTTTTTCCCAAGTATCTGTACAGTTCACCGGCCAAAGCACCTGATTAGCAAATGGCATGTTATTGGTCTAAAGTTGGATGCAACATTTCCCTTATCAGGATTCTTGGTACATAGCAATGTCTTTCCCTTTGTCATCCAACTAGGTACTGCACCTTCCTGCAAGCATTCATCTAGCTGTTGTACTATCATTTCATGGAGCCTTTTCAGCTTCTTCATCTAATAACCTTGGACCCCATCCGGTCCTGGGTACTTCCAAGTTGCGAATTACCTTAACTGCTTTTTTTTTTTATCATTTCTGTAGTTATCTTTATGTCTTCTTGGACTTCTGTATTTCTTAACCTATCTTGGATTTCATGCAGCCATTCCGCTTCATCATTATGCTCTACAGGTTGGTCCCAGATCCCTCTCCAGAACGCCTTGCTTTCCTCTGCATCTGGTATCCTTGTTAAATGTATTTTCCCTTCTAGTTTCTGAAACAGTTTCTTCTGATTTGCTTCAAACAATCTGTTTTGTCTGAACTGTCTTTTTCTATTGTTATATCTTTCCAGTTTTGCTTTGGTTGCTACTGCTCTTTGTTTCAATTCTTCCAATATTCTTCCAATAAAATACGTACCAGTTTAATACGACTAGCCCCCAGCCCCCAAATTTTAGGCTTTGTGCTAGAATTTGAAACCAGTATCGTTATTATTATTGCTGTTGTTGTTGTTGTTGTTGTTGTTGCTGTTGTTGTTAAGTGGACGAGCTGGAAGAATCGTTTGTACGCCGGCAAAAACGTTTAGTGGCATTTCATCCGCCATTACGTTCTGAGTTCAAATTCCGCCAAGTTCGAATTTGCTTTTCATCCTTTCAGAATCGACGAAATAAGTACCAGTAGAAAACTGGGGTCGGCGTTATCGATAATCCCCCTCCCCTCAAAAATTGCTGGTGTTATACGAAAATTATAATTACTATTTATGTATTTATTTATTTGTTGAGTGACATCTTACAGATGCGTTAAATACTTCGTGTATTGTTAATCACGTGGTTGTAATTAAACTATTTTGTAAGCGAATGAAGTAAACTAATAGAGCAAAGAGTTTGATGTGGTCAATGTGGATGCCTTGTAATTGTTAATTATGACACATTCTACATACAACTTCCTGACAAGCCTTTTGACAAACACTATCATCACAGTGAAAGATGATCTTTATAGGGGGTTCCTATAAGGTTGTTATCCACCCCTGATTGGAACTCTCCCGTATGACATGTACGCATGTTCAGTGACTTGCTTTAACAGTTGCAATCAGCTGAATGCACATTGCCAGTGACCTTTGACATAATTACCCACACTCTGTGGTCAGGATTCTTTTTTTGGTTTGATGTCGGTATTGAAGGGATTACCAGACACCGGACAATACAGTGAGAGCAGCTTTCACTCACATCGTGGTATTCGATGCTGTGTACGTGTCTGTCGTGGTAAAATATGCCACTCCTTAACTGTTGCTTTGCTTTCATCCGTAGCACG
>NC_068985.1:112877984-112888599 GCF_001194135.2 Octopus bimaculoides
ATGCATACATACATATATGCATACATACATATATGCATACGTAAAGTGCTTACGTACATACACACATACATTCATACATACATATACACATACATACGTACATTCATATACAAAAAATACGTGCATACATGCATACACTCATGTTTATAAATACTTACACACACACACACACACACACACACACATACGTACTCACACACATACACAATCACGCGCACGCGCACTTACACTCTATACACACACGCATCTGTGAATGAACTTGTATCATACATTTATACATACATTACAGTTCCACTCAGTGAAGGCGCATGGCTCAGTGGTTAGAGTGTCGAGCTTACAATCCCATGGTCATTCGTGACCGAAGGGGTTCTCCGACAGTTCCACTAACTAAACATTAACTAAACATTTTAGACCATTAACTCAACATTAGTACGAAAGATAATTACTGAAGCGATTGAAGTACGTGGAGTATAACAACTGGTGGTTACTTTACCGAATAAAGGCGCATGGCTCAGGGGTTAGAGCATCGTGCTGGCAATTATGAGGTAGTGAGTTCAATTCCCGGACTTGTACCTCGGGGTGGGGGTGAACATTCTAGGTGCAATCCTATGGACATTCGTGACCAAAAGGGAACTTTATTTTACCGACTTCTTTGGGATAAAGAGACTTGAATTCCCTGGGCAGAAGAACTAATTATCGCAGGATGACAATCAGTCGAGGTCTCTCAGTTTGCATCCAGATATATCCAAGAATTTCTCTGAAGCTTCTCTTGAGTTTAAAAGCTTTTGTAAGTAGTGACGTAACACAGAGTAGTAGTCCAAGCGACTGAGAACGAAAGTCTTCCATAGGAGTAGCATGGTCTCCCTTTTCTTGGTTCTGAATGTCCTCAGAATCCATCCAGCCACTTGCCTGCACAGTGTTGCCATCTTGGTAATATGCATATGGAATGTTACATCATTGTTCATGTGACCCCCCCCCCCAGGTCACGCACCGACTCTGATTCTGGGATAGTATTACCTTCTGGTTGAGTATATTCTGATTGTAGCCTGGTGTTGGACCGATAGTGGAGTGCCTGAAATTTCATAGCATTGAACTGCATATTATTTTTGCAGATTTCATTCAGGTCTTTCTGCAGTTTTATGATATCCTCTGATTTCCAAACGACCTGTGATACTTTTGTGTCGTCAGCATAACTGGTCAGATTGGCTGACTGTACCGCAGAGAGCATGTCTGAGAGGGCCATCATAAATAGTAGTGGCCCCAGTATAGTTCCCTGTGGGTCTCCACTGAGAATTGGTGTCTCTTCAAAGTGAGCACCGTTGGCTACAACTGTCTGACTCCTGCACTTCAGAAAGTCATGCAGCCACTCTCCCAATTTTCCAGTAATACCAAGGTTTCACAGCTTGTGACATATCATGCCATGATCAACCTTGTCGAAGGCCTTGGCAAAGTCGCGGTATATCATATCTACAGCTGACTGGTTTAGCTGTTGTTTCAGTACCCAGTCAAAGTGTTGTAGCAGCTGTGTCAGACAGCTCCTCCCTGGACGGAAGCCATGTTGAATATTTGTGAGAATGTTGTTTTCAACCAGGAACGTGATCAGCCTTTTCTGACAATGCTTTCCATTGTCTTGCTAACATGTGAGGTCAGAGAGATGGGCCTGTAGTTTTTAGCATCTGCTCTGCTCCCTCCTTTATGGACAGGGCATATTATACCCTCTTTTAGCATGTTGGAAAGTTTACCACATGCAAGGAAACCCTGAAGGAGTATCTGTAGTGGCTTTGCAAGAGCCTTTTTACATGTCTTTAAGACAACAGACGGGAGTCCATCTGGGCCTGTTGCTAAGTTAGATATCATCTCATCAATGGCCGATATTACATCCTCTTCTGTTATGTTGATGTAATCGATGGCTGCCTCTTTTTCGAATAGATTCGTTACACTGAAAAACTCCCCAGGCTTGTTTATTTGCATATTTTCCAGTGGAGAAATGAAAACACTTCGGAATTGTTTATTTAGTGCTTCGCTTATCTTCCCCGGGTCTGCAGTTAGTGAGCCGTTTTTACCAAATAGTGGTCCTATCTTATAGCGTACTGAGGCAGACTCCTTTGTCAACGTGTAGAAGGCTTTAGGATTTCTTATATTTTCCACTGCCCAGGTTTCTTTTCCTTCTCCCCCCACCTTTTTTTTTCATGGGAGAGTTTGAGTTTATTTTCAATCTCGAAGAGTCCCTCTGTTTGGTGGGATTCCACACTGTCATTGAGGTGTTTATTTAAATGCTTCGAGATCATTATTCTCCGCCACATGAGTATTCTCCTGTCTCGGGGAATGATGTTTTTGTAGATATTGGCTCTCTTCTCTGGGACATATTTAATGCATATGACTCGCATTATTGACATGAATTTATTGAGTTTCAGATCTTTGACTTGCATAGAGAAGCTATTAGGCCAGTCCTGCTGGAGTATCTGGTTTTCAAGTGACTTCCACTCAGCCTTATAGAAGTTCAGGCTGGTTAGGGTTTGAGCGCTATCTGTGCGGAGTTTATCATTAGTTAATTCCGGGCCATACATTGTCAGTTCTATTATTTTATGGTCTGAGAATATTGTCGGTGATATATTTGCGTTGTGGATAATTTCCACATTATTTGTAAAACAGAGGTCCAGGATATTTTTCTACCTGGCTGGAGAGAGTATGATCTGATCCAGGAATAGCATTTTCGTAAGATCAAGCAGAGATTCTGCTTGATCTCGCTCTTTGTGCGCCATTCTTGGAGTTATGTTGCCCTCAGGCCATCTGATGTTGGGGAAGTTGAAGTCACCCACATGTGTGTGTATGTGTATATGCATGTATGTAAGCATATGTGTCTTTGTGCTTGTCACATATGTGCCAAAATTTGAAACTGATGCTGCTACATATCGCTTCATCGTCATCATCGTCGTCATCGCAACAACCAGCAGCACTACAACCATCATCATCATCATCATTATCACAAAATTTGTCACATGTGTTTATGCATATATGTAAGCATGTGTGTCTTTGTGCTTGTCCTCTGTCATCACTTGACATCTGGTGCTGGTTTGTTTACGTCCCCGTAATTTAACAGCCAGGTAAAAGAGATCGTCAGATTTCTTAGTAACAAACTGAAAAATAGGCAATTTCTTTCACTAAAAACTCTTTCAAGATGGTGTCCCAACATGACTGAAACATATGAAACATAAATAAAAATAAATAAATAAAAACATAGAAGACAAAAAAAAAACGGATGAAGAAAACTTCGCCCTTCTTCAAAAAAGAAGAGCAATCACAAAAGTACCCCGTAAACCCTGATTGAAATATAATCAGATAAAAGAGGAAAGAAAAACAACAACAACAACAATATTCTGCTGATTTGAACATCAGCTCAACACAAGGCTTTAGATGAATGAAACGGATTAAAAGCATTGCTGTGATTCTATTGGTTCTTAAATTCGAATTTATCAAAAATTACACCTTGAAACAACAAGCAACAGAAATAGCATCAAAGACTAAAACAACACCAATACCACCACCACCACCACCACCACTATCACCGCCACTATCACCGGCATTATCACCACCACCCACAACAAAAGCAAGAAAACTTACAAGCATCAGTCTGACCAAATGCTGGTTTCAGTATTAACCTAAAAGAGAATTCACAGGGGAGCATTAGCGATTGGTTGTCAAGGGGAGAGGTTTTAGTTGTTGTTTTATAGATTTTTCGGGAAATATCATTCCTCCACTGACAAGAGAGTTACTTAATGAAGCGTTCTCTCATTTAAATTGACCCCTGAGGTCAACCAATCTCCTTTCTTTAGGATATTTCCCTCACGGGGCTATTTTAACTCCGAGCTAAGCTTTCATTAGCGCTTCCCAACGAATCTGTAATCCAACAGTAATTAAAGCTGTCACAAATTTTAAAACGCTGCTAGACATCTTTGGAATTTGATTTCCGGAAATCTCCTCCTCCTCCTCCTCCTCTTTCTAATACTCCTCTTCCTTCTACCTCTTCGACTACTACTACTACTACTACTACTACTACTACTACTACCACCACCACCACCACCACTACCCCCCTCACTACCACCCCCACTTCTACTACTATTACTGCTGCTGCTTCTGCTGCTGCTTCTGCTTTATGCTTCCTGACTATCTTTACTGCTTTATAAACCTTATTTAATGGAACGTCGTTGCTGCTGTTGATGATGATGATGATGATGATGATGATGATGATGGTTGTAGTGCTGGTGGTAGTTTCGATGACGACGATGATGATGAAAGGGAATGAAGTAACATCAGTTTCAAATTTTGGCACAAGGCCAGCAATTTTGGAGGTGGGTGGGGGATGGGGGATAAGTCGATTACATCGAACCCCAGTACTTATTTTATCGACCCTGAAAAGGATGGAAGGCAAAGTCAACCTCGGCAGAATTTAAGCTTAGAATGAAATGACGGACGAAATGCCACTGAGCGCTTCACCCGGCGTGCTAACGATTCTGCCAGCTCGGCGCTTTGATGGATGAAGTAATGTCATCACGATTGTTATAATGGTGTTGTTGTTTACTGCTAATCTACCCTGATGAAGCTAACCTGTCATCATAGGTGTTCTATGCATGCTCATTCTGTGCTTTTGGACATCATGGACTATCTAGTCCAACATGTCTCTTGTTTGGTTAAGAAAACCGATAGGGTCTGTTTAAGAGAATTTAATTATTCTTCCTAGCAAGATGTCCGGTCACATAAGCACTTCCCTCTCGTAATCGTTATGATGGGGTTATTGTTACTATTGAACCTTTTCGTAATACCGAGACCCTAAATATATTTAAAATATTTAATAATTATTTAGTTATGCCGTTGACTGTGGAGGCGCAATGGCCCAGTGGTTAGGGCAGCGGACTCGCGGTCATAGGATCGCGGTTTCGATTCCAAAACCGAGCGTTGTGAGTGTTTATTGAGCGAAAACACCTAAAGATCCACGAGGCTCCGGCAGGGGATGGTGGCGAACCCTGCCGTACTCTTTCACCACAACTTTCTCTTACTTCCTGTTTCTGTTGTACCTGTAATTCAAAGGGTCAGCCTTGTCGCATTGTGTCACGCTGAATATCCCCGAGAACTTCGTTAAGGGTACACGTGTCTGTGGAGTGCTCAGTCACTTGCACGTTAATTTCACGAGCAGGCTGTGCTGTTGATCGGATCAACTGGAACCGTCGACGTCGTAAGCGACGGAGTGCCAACAACAATATGCCGTGACTAATGCACGATATGTAATTTAGTCTATCCTTTTAAGTTACTTCGTAGATTGTGCTTAATTCAAATAATGGTTTTTATTCAGTTCGCTTTCTAAACATAGGAATGAATGAGGGGTAACTACTCTCGGAAAAGTAGCCCATCAGCCGTAAAACATTTCAGGATAATCTCCTTTGTTTTCCTGTCTGTGATGACGTATTTATATTTGTTCATATTCTGCAAAGTAGGCATTTTAACCTATTACCTCCCATAATTCTATTAACTGGAATCTTTTTATGAAACTTTGATTTCTAGCATAAAACAGCCTTAGAAACACGCTGGAATGATCAAAATAACATTTCAAAATAATATTTTAAATAGAAATAAGCGAGATATTGGGTGAAAAATTAGCAAACCTCATTTGAATACCAGAGAAATATACCTAGTAGATATTGCAAAAAGGTTAGATATGTGTAAATATTGACAGATAATTACGAAATTTGTAATTTTTAAGTGATCTCATATCAGATCACTGGTAGGTAATGGGTTAAGTTTCTAGGCTATCTACATTAAATTTACCTTACATTCTGAAACACCTTTGATTATTACACACACACACACACAAGTACATACACACACACACACACACACACACACACACACACACACACACACACACACACACTATACACTCTCATACACACGCGCACACATATATACGCGGTCAGACGTAAACTGTCATTCGAATTTGTACTTGGCAAACATCGGATGTTCGAATATCTCTGCAACTTCTGTTACAGCTTTTGTATCATTCTCTTTTTTCAGTCAATATTCTTCACTTATTCATCGTTGTTTTTTAATATTAAATGCACATTCTGTTAACATCCGCTTTGCAATATTTCATCGTATTGCTGTCTGCTTTAAATTTTATATTTTCAACTGTTGCATGCTTTACTGGCATTCTACGCAGAATTAATATTTCATTGCTTAGCATGTCTACACATGTGTGCCCCTACGACTTTCTTTCCTCATAACTTCCAGAAAAATGCATATTTTAAAATAAATTTTCTGCAAATACACTTGAGATATTATACATTTCAATTCTGCCTGTCCGCGAGTGGAGGTGTGGGGAGTTTTGGAAAATTCACATGAGTCGCTTTTGTTTCTGTATAACTTTTAGGAAAAAAATGAATATTGTTTCTTTTTTTTTTACTTGTTTCAGTCATTTTACTACTGCCATGCTGGAGCAGCACCTTAAGGGGTTTTAGTCGAACAAATCGACCCCGGGACTTATTCTTTGTAAACCTAGTATTTATTCTATCAGTCTCTTATGCCGAACCACTAAGTTACGGGGACGTGAACACGTCAACATCGGTTGACAAGCGATGGTAGTGGGGGACAAACAGACACAAAGACACACACACATAAACATATGCCATATGTGTGTGTGTGTGTGTGTGTGTGACGGGCTTCTTTCAATTTCCACTTACAACGACTGGTCGGCCCGAGGCTATAGTAGAAGACACTTGCCCAAGGTGCCAAGTAGTAGAACTGAACACGGATCCATGTGGGTTGGTGAAATTTTCAACAACAAATAACTTTCAGATTATACAGAATACTGGAATCTAATATGGACAATAAAAAAAATTTGATGGGCTTGCGCACATGCATACTGTCACACATCATATGCGCACTAAGTTTTAACGTTCTAGCTCACTTCCGCTGTTTAGAGTAGTGCTTGGAAGGAACGTGTGTAGCGTGTGATCGTCGCATTGACTATGGCAGAGAAAGCTGAGCAGAGAATCTAGGTCAAATTTTGCTAAAAGCTTGGCGATACTTGCCCAGAGGCCCAAGTAAAGTTTTCAAAACTTTCCATCGTTCACGACACAATCAAGGAGATCTTGTGCGACTGAAACCCGAGTGTCTTTTTGGTCAGCTGAAAGCAATTTCGCAGCAAACTTGGCAGACACACGTCTCATACCCAAATCTTCAGTGATATTCGTACCAGTGAAACACTGAGGTTGATTTAATCGACTAGCCCCCCTCCCACAAAATTCCAGGCCTTGCGATTTTAATAGAAAAGATTATTATTATTATTATCATTATCATTATCATTATTATTATTATTATTATTATTATTATTATTATTATTATTAATTCTTTATATTGTTATAATTTCAGCCTTTTACTCTGAATGTGTACATTCTAGTCTTCCCGGTTTGTTGGTGTTTTTATCTATTTATTTATTTATTTATTTATTTATTAGTATTTCGTCTATATACCGCTGTTCGTTTTAAGCCTTTGAGGCCAATAGAAAGAAATATTATTAGTGTTAAATTCTTATTGTCCAATCATTTCATTTGCTTTTGTACGAAAATATGTTAGTGTCTGCCGCTCGTTGCTGAAATAATAATCTATGAAATCAATATTGCTGGGACTAACTTTATATTTTCTCTTTAAATAATAATAATATAATGGCAATAAATTTTATTGAAATAAATTAAATTGAACCGAATACATACACACGTGTATATACACACACACACACACACACACACACACACACACACACACACACACACATATATATATATATATATATACATACATACATATTTCCTCACGTGGTATTGATGTTCACATGGTCAAAATTAACGTGAGTTATTTAGACATTAACAAATTTATTAGAATATTTAGCTGAAGATCAGAATAGAGTATTCTTTACTCTTAACTGTGAAACGATCGTACTAAATTAACTAAAGGCAGGTGGTTTTTTAACTCTTCTCTACTGTTTTTTGTTCTGTGTGTATCAAAAATATCGCTATCAATCTGGAGTAATAATTTGTAGTTTTGAAATCAGTAGTTCTTTGACTGCTATTTCTGAATTCTCAGTATGTTGGAGAAGCAGGTTACTGTTAATCCCTATATATTTATGATTATAAATGTTTTTTACCGAAAAGGTTTTTTCATACTGAGCTACCCGGCAAAATTGTTAATTATTAATTTTATTACTAATTGACGATTCCCTGCCCTGCATATCTATACATATATATATATATATATATCTCCATCTTATCCGTCTATGTACTTATCGACAAATCTATTCATCTGCTTGTTTAAGTATGTACATATTTATCTATCGTTCTACTTGTCTTTCTATCTATCTGTATATCTTTCAATAATCTGCGTACTTATTTCTCTACATCGATTTGTGTATTTATGAATTATTGCTGTGTGGTAAGAAGCTTGCTTCCCAATCACATGATTCTGGGTTCAGTCTCACTGCGTGACATCTTGGGCAGGTGTCTTCTACCAAAGCCTGAGGCCGACCAAAGCCTTACGTGTCCACTCAACTGGCAAAAATTAGTAACCCTGCGACGCATCGGCGTCCCGTCCAGGTGAAGAATAAATATATACACCATGGAATCCGGGAAACCAGCCCTTATGTGTCGGTATGATTCGAGGAGGTAACTTTGTGGAGGTGCATGGCTTAGTGGTTAGGCTGATGGAATCATGGTCATAAGATTCTGGTTTTGATTCCTGGATTGGGCGAGGTAAAACACTTCACTTTACGTTGCTCCAGTCCACACGGCTGGCAAAAATCAGTAATCCTGAGACGGATCGGCGTCCCGTCCTGGTGGGGAATCTACATGCCATGGAAACCAGCCCTTATGAGTCGGCATGACTCGAAATGGTTACCTTTTTATATCAGCCATGAAATGTGATTTCGATTTCAGGACCGGTCTAGATATGTAACTATATGCATGATACATACATAAAACATACAAATCTGCACATACATACATACATACATACATACATACATACATACATACATACATACATACCGTTGTGTGGAAGTAGAACACCCCTACTGGTTGGCTCCTAATGGACTGTGCCACAGTATAAATGGATATACGCAGAGACCCTTCAGAGTAGAGTAAAGCCGAAAGGTGCGTATTGTCGACGATTATTGCCAGCATCTTGAGTAGAACGGTTTGCAAAGACATTATTATTATCCCGTAATATCGTACGTCGAACGTGCGATACATACATACATACATACATACATACATACATACATACATACATACAAAAATACCCTGTTGTTGATGTTGAAATTCCAATGAAGGAACTTTGAAACTAGGTTAGAAACTGATTCTTTCTCTATTGGCAAGAAATCTTAAAATAAACTGAATAATGACATAGATAGATAGAGAGAGAGAGAGAGAGAGAGAGAGAGAGAGAGAGAGAGAGAGAGAGAGAGAGAGAGAGAAAGAAAGAGAGAGAGGCAAACAGACAGACAGACAGACAGAGATCGAGAGAGAGAGAGACATAAGACGTTAAAGCCTGCATTCAGGAGTGGTTACCTCATCGGAAACGCAGGTCTATTTATTTAATAGTAGGATGAAGAGCTCACGGAATCGTTAGAACGCCGGGCAAGATGCTTAGCAGCATTCCGCGTTCTGAGTTCAAATTCTGCCGAGGTCGACTTTGCCTCTCATCCTTTCGGGGGTCGATGAAATAAGTCCCAGTTGAGCAGTGGGATCGATCTAATCGACTTACATCCTTCCTCGAAATTGCTGGCCTGGTACCAAAATTGGAAACCAATATTTATTTAATAGCTGAGAAGCCGGCATTTGAACGCCTGATTACGTTAAAGTTTATTAAACAGAAATATGAAGCCACATAAAAATCTATCCATTATTGATACGCTTTGCCATTGGGGGAGATTACAGCGTTTGAGCATTCGTTTCAATCATGGCAGCCATATTGCCATAAAAAAAAAGAAAATACAATGTAATTAGTACTTGTTATATGAGAAGAACGTCATAAACATGTTAATCTTCATTCATAACGTTAATAATATAAAACTATAGACGTTTATGAATATTCATGAGTCAACGCTCATTTACATATGAGTTGATATGTTTCATTTGTTTATGTTTTTTGGTTGGCTTTGTTGTTTTTTTAATATTCGTAGAATTTATAAAGTTTTACTACTAATTACAGTTATCCACCCACGAAAATATGTTGTATAGGAATTCAAAATTAATATTCATATGTATATACATATATATATATATATATATATATATATATTTCAGTATGCATGTGTTTGTGATACATGTACGAGCATGTGTTAGAGTAAACATGTGTGTGTATAGGTGTGTGTGTGTGTGTGAGAGAGAGAGAGAGTGTGAGTGTAAAACATATGCTTTTGTTACTGGAACAAAGAATATAGCACTCAATACAAATAATATAGTTACGCGCGCGCATACACACACACACACATATATATATATATGTGTGTGTGTGTGTGTGTGTGTGTGTGTGTGTGTGTGTGTGTGTGTGTGTGTGTGTGTGTGTGTGT
>NC_068985.1:112888741-112889963 GCF_001194135.2 Octopus bimaculoides
ATATATATAGTTACATATATATATAAACATAGATGTGTGTGTGTGCACATGTACGCATGCTTATACATATACTCAAATATAGGCACATATGTGTGTGTGTATATATGCATGCATGTATGCATGCATGTATGCATGCATGTATACATGTAAGTATGTATGTGTGTATGTAAGCATCGGTTGCAACGATGAGTATTCAATCGTTCGATTAATTGAACTGTTTGTTCAATGAACAAACGCGTAGGTGGCTTTATTACATGTAGAGGTAGTCTGGTTGAATGGCAATCACGAGGACTAAAGACTGATGCCACTGCGAGGCATTATACACAAATGACATTTAGCACAATAATGTATACCTTAATATACAGAGACAGCTAGAGCGAAGGGTCTGTTGAAAAAAAAGAAACTAAAGGTAAGCTTCACACTGAAATAGAGTATCTACCACATAAGCTCAGGTGTGGCTGTGTGGTTCTTTGTTAAATCCCATTGTGTTCCACCTTAGGCAAGTGTTTTCTAATATAACCACGGGCTGACCAAAGCTTTGCGATTGGATTTGGTAGAACGTCGCATGATGTGTGCGTGTGCGCGTGTGTGTGTCTGTGTGTCTGTCTGTCCATCTATCTGTGACTTTGTCCACTAATGTCCATCTATCTGTGACTTTGTCCACTGCTTGACAATTGGTGTTGGTTTGTTTACGCCCCCATAATTTAGCAGGTTTTTCACAAGTGAGGGACAGAATAGATACGAGGCTTAAAAATAAGTACTGGGGTCGATTTATTCGACTAAACCCTTCAAGGCGGTGCTCCAGCATGGTCGCAGTCCAATGACTGAGACGAGTAAAAAACAAAGGATAAACAATAGGCGCTTGAGTGGCTACATGGTAAGAAGCTTGCTTCCCAACTACATGGTTCTGGGTTCAGTCCCACAGCCTGGTAACTCGGGTAAATGTCTTCTACTATAGCCTCAGGCCGACCAAAGCCTTGTGAGTGGATTTGGTAGACGGAAACTGAAAGTTCGTCGTGTACTCTTCGAAACGCTTAGTTTTAGAATAGGGGCAGCCGATGAAAGAAATATTCTCTATGTGGCCTGTTTGTTTTCTGTGCTCTGTTTATGTTCTATCTTTCATTTTGTCCACGTTATTTTTGTGACGTCCTGTACCCAGATATGCATCTATATATACATGTAGATGTAGGTATGTACATGCATGTACGTATATATGCATATA
>NC_068985.1:112889995-112891420 GCF_001194135.2 Octopus bimaculoides
TATATATATAAATGTATGCATGTATTTGTGTGTCCGTGTTTGTACCCCCATCATCACTTGATAACCGATGTTGGTGTGTTTACGTCCCCGTAACATTAGTGGTTCGGCAAAAGACCCCGATAGAATAAGTACTAGGCTTACAAAGAATACCTCCTGGGATCGATTAATTAGACTAAAAGCGCTGCTCCAGTATGCCCGCACTCAAATGACTGAAACAAGTAAGAGTAAAAGAGACACCAGACAATAGTGGCCACTCTTGGGACGAAGTGCGATACAATGTGTTTGTACCAGATAAACTCAGAGCAGCGTGTGGTGACTTATCAGAGGATTATGAAAGATATGTGACGAAGTTTACTTTTATATTTATGCATCCGTATCACACGAACCAACGATATATGGAAACGAATGTCAGAGTCTTGGATGTCTATTTTATTTAATATTATTTTATTCAATGAAAGTAAATTATTACTTTCAACAATTACTTTCTTTGTGTGGATTGCCTACATTCCCGAGTGACGGTTAATTCTAGCTATATCTATACGTTTATACATTGTATATATACGTATATATATATATATATATTTTTATAAGAAGAGGTTTTCCGAAAAGATAAAAGGAAAATAAGGAATGAGGGATTTGAATTTTGGAACGTTTTTTCTTTTCTTTTTTTTTTTTCTCTTTTAAAATGAACAAGACAATTTTCGACTGTAATCTATAGGATTACTATGCAAGACTGTTTTGACTTCGTTTCACATTTGTGTTACTTTGCATTGAGCGAATCTTGGCATCATTACATGTAACTTAAGTCTAAATCTGTTATTTACCCCTCAAAGAGCACTCCCACCGAATCGCAAATACACAGAGGAATATTCTTTCCATAACTGCAAAAAAAGTATTTACTTACAGAATTAACACAATAGCTCATTTCAACATGTTGGCCTTCAATTCTATTTTCAAGGTTGATGGCAACAAATTTGAGGGCAATAGTAAATACATTTTACAATGAATTCTGTTTATAAACGTGTTCTTGATATTTCCGCATGTTTCCGTATAACTTCGGTCCATTGTTGTGGTGTTTAAGATCAGTCCCACGCGACGTGTGAGTCATTGAATTCAGTAAGGTCACCATTAAGTGACTGCAGCTTTTTTGTGGGGTTAATCGAGACAAACTCAATGCCCCTAGGGACGGATTATTATTGTTATTATTATTGCAAATAATTATTTTATTCATTCTATTTTTACTCAATATTTTATAAAATCTCTATTTCATTTAATATTATATTATACAATAAAAATAAATTATTATTCTCAACAATTATTTTCTTTATTATGCGGCTTGCCTATATTCCCGAGTGACGATTAATTTTAGCTGTATCTATACGTTTATACATCATATATATATATATATATATATATATATATATA
>NC_068985.1:112897710-112899195 GCF_001194135.2 Octopus bimaculoides
TTGTAAACAGAGAGTTACTTACGTTTCTTGCTTAAATAAAAGAAATTTTATTTAACAAACTGTGACGCTAAAGACCGAGGTTACCGTGGTCTTTTCGTAGGTTTTTCTTTCCACGGATAACCTCCCCATTTATTGGGAATTTTTTGTATTATTTCGTATTTTTTGTAAATACCCCAAACGTTTTGCGATGTTTTTTTTTCATCGTTGTCCCCACTTTTGTTTTTTTTTCTGCTTTGTTTTCGACCCCCTCGAAAAGAAAAACTCTACATTTGTATTTTGTCCACTCTGTGTTGAGCCCTGTGTGGCTAATAAAGAAACATATCTATCTATCTATCTAACTTTCGTACTACATCATTTTGGCAAAGGAAAGATTATGTAATCCAAAGTAGCTTCTTAAAATAATGAGTAGTCACGGCTAAAAGGTTTCTAATCATAGGTCTGTGTAATCCTAGCTCTTCTGGTGCCAACCAAAAACCCTAACGCTCCCTCTCTCCTTCTCTCCCTCTCTCTCTCTCTGTACATATATATGCGTGTGTGTGTATGTGTATTTACACACACGCGCACACACGCAAATATTGGGTCATCCCATAAATAATGCGTCTTTCTCAATTGCATGAACTAAAAGTCGGAGGGTGGGGGGCTGGATAAACTACCTGCATCAATTTCCTATAAAAGAAAGCAGGTAGTAATTTCACCTTGCACTTATTCTTAGTGCAAGTTTTGAAGAGTGCAGCTCGATTTTAACAGTTATTTTTTTCAAAACTTTAATGGAAGTGGCAAAGGATCATATTCGGCATATTTTACCTCATGAGTTCAATAAAGGGTAGAACGCAACGGAAAATACGAGGAATATTAATGCAGTATATGGGGATCCGACAATAGGCGTAAGCCAGTGTCAACGGTAGATCAAGAAATTCTGAGCCGGAAACTACAACCTAGATGACGAGCCTCGTCCTGGAAGACCTGTAGAGCTCTTCGAAGACATCCTGGTGGAACAAAATCCCATTGTAAGTGTTGAGGAACTATCAGAGAAGCTTGGGTTTGGTCATTCAGCCATTCATATGCATCTGTGTGCCATTGAAAAAGTTAGCAAATTGGGTCAATGGGTCTAATCGCGTGCAGAGAGTGAATTGTGGTCTTTGCTGTCACGTCTCACGAATGAACCTTTTTTGCCCCACTCACCATATTCGCCGGACATTGTTCCGTCTTATTAGCATTTATTCCGCAGTCTTCAAAATCATTTGGATGGAGAAAATATGAATTTTGTAGATATGGTCAGAATATTACTGGAGGAGTATTTTTCGTCACGAACTAGCGAATTTTATATATTGTTTATATACTCAACAAATGCAGCAGTTACTCTATGAGGGGGTCCCTAATTTGCATATCGAAGGCATTTAACTCTCTATAAATGCCAGGGGCTTGTCATCGGGGATCTTAGTATACACAGTATCAAAGTATGATATAATAAATATGTGACATATA
>NC_068985.1:112899479-112902296 GCF_001194135.2 Octopus bimaculoides
AAGGACACATTAAATGGAGTGTCTCTGCATTCCAGACGGTATAGCCTCCGATGGAATGCCTTTCATTGTTTCACTGCTGGATCATGAGTAAACGAGGGACATCATCATCATCATGATCACCACCACCATCATCACCAACACCGCCACCACCACCACCACCAGCACCATCACCGCCACCATCATTATCCCCACCACCACTACCATAATCATCATCATCATCATCATCATCATCATCATCATCATCATCATCATCACTACCACCACCATTATCATCATCATCATCATCACTACCACCACCACAACTACCACCACAACCACCACTAACACCACTACCATCACCATCTTCCTCTTTCTCCCCCTACCCATCCTGCTCTTCCTCTTCTTCCACTTCATCGTCATCATCATCATCATCGTCATCATCATCAATAATAAAAACAGCAACAACAGCCACCACCGCGCAACCAGCCAGAGAGCCAGCGAGCCAGCGAGTTTGCCGGCCAGCCAGCCAGCCAACCAGCCAGCCAGCCAGCCAGCCAGCCAGCCAGCCAGCCAGCCAACCAACCAACCAGCCGACCAAGCCACTTTTCTCCTAAATCGATGGTTAATTAGAGTATGAGAAATAAACAAAATATTATTTACGAAATCTAAATCACTTCAAGTTCTGTGTGTGTGTGTGTGTGTGTGTGTTTTGGTTTTTTCCTTTTAGTTGAAAGTAATTTGAAGACTTGACTAACGATGTCTAATTAGATGCGTTTCTTAGTTAATTCGATCATTGTCAAAAGTCACCGCCCGTTCCTAACAATGTGTAATAGATAGCAACAGCCTGACTAGAATTAGATTTGGCGTGTGAAAGTGAAGGAGAGAAAGAGGGGGAGAAGGAGTGGGGGAGAGGGAGAGAGAGAGAGAGAGACAGGTGGGTAATTTTGTTCGCTGCACCTACTGGTTATGCTTCACGTCAGGGGTTTCTGCTTAGAAGAGCTTTACAATTATTCCTTCTTCAGAGCACTTCTACACTTATTTATGCATCTATCTATCTATCTATCTATCTATCTATCTATCTATCTATCTATCTATCTATCTATCTATCTATCTGTATGTCTGTCTGTCTATCTATAGTCACACACACACACATACACACTCAGAATTCAAATTAACAGATAAGAAAAGACGAAGTCAGGTGAGGGAACAACAAGTGGGTGTATTAGTTTGACGCTCGGGAAGAATGGAAAATGTCTCTGACGTTTCGAGTCTACGCTCTTCGACAAAAGAACTGAGAGCAAAGAGATGAAGAGAACGAAAAAAAAAAGCGGAGAGAAAATATGTATAGGGATTAACATATATATATATATGCACACACATGCACATACATACGTACATACATACATACATACATACATACATACATACATACATAGCTGCCCAGCAGAAGTTAATATAAAGCTGAAGATCAGTGAAAAAGAGAATACCTATGCTGATCTATTGAGAAATCTGCAGTTACTCTATCCAGATTAGAAGTTCAGGTTTATACCTGTAATTATTGGGGCACTGGAATATGTAACACACTGCCTAAATACCAATCTTGAGTGATTAGGCTTCCCAAAACCAGAAAAGAGAAAGCTGATTCGAAGATTAAATCTGTAAAACTTTCCGGAAGTTTATCATTTAAATATATATGAGCATCTCGAGATATGCAACTATATGCATGAGAATACATACTTAAAACATACAAATCTGCACATACATACATACATACATACATACAAAAATACCCTGTTGCTGATGTTGAAATTCTAATGAAGAAGCCTTAGATCTAGGTTAGAAACCGGTTCTTTTTCTATTGGCTAGAAATCTTGAAATAAATTGAATAATCTTTTCTACTCTAGGCACGAGGCCCGAAATTTTTGGGGAGGGGGCAAGTCGATTAGATGGACCCCAGATCGTAACTGGTACTTAATTTATCGACCCCGAAAGGATGAAAGGCAAAGTCGACCTCGGCGGAATTAGAACTCAGAATGTAAAGACAGACGAAATACCGCAAAGCATTGCGCCCGGCATGCTAACGTTTCTGCCAGCTTTGGTCGGCCCGAGGCTATAGTAGAAGATACTTGGCCAAGATGCCACGCAGTGGGAATGAACCCGGAACCATGTGGTTCGTAAGCAAGCTATTTACCACACAGTCATTCCTGCGCCTATATATATATATATATATATATATATATATTTGAGGTAAAGACTCTCTTCGGTCATTAATGACCATCGGATTGCACCTTGAAAGTTCCCCCTCAAAGGCATAAGTCCGGGAGCAAGGTTGTTTTATGGAAGACCAGCAGTCGCCCATGCATACCAGCCTCCCCTCATTACGTCACCGATGCTATCCAAGGGGGGAGGCAAAGGCCGATACAGCCTGGCACCAGTGACTTCGCCACTCATTTCTGCAGCTGAGTGAACTGGAACAACGTGAAATATATTTCTGTGTTTTGCTCAATAACACAACATACAGCTCGGTTCGGGAATCGAACTCACTACCTCATGATTGTAAGCCAGATGCTTTAGCCACTGAGCCATGCATTACACGCACTCACATACGTACAACAGCTCGTACATAGTTTCTTATTTCTTTATTGCCCACAAGGGGCTAAACACAGAGGGGACAAAGAGGGACAGACAAAGGGATTAAGTCGATTACATTGACCCCAGTGCGTAACTGGTACTTAATTTATCGACGCCGAAAGGATGAAAGGCAAAGTTGACCTCGGCAGAATTTGAACTCAGAACGTAGCGGCAGACGAAATACCGCTAAGCATTTCGCCCGGCGTG
>NC_068985.1:112902306-112903348 GCF_001194135.2 Octopus bimaculoides
GCCCACAAGGGGCTAAACATAGAGTGGATAAACAAGGACAGACAAAGGGATTAAGTCGATTACATTGATCCCAGTGCGTAACTAGTACTTAATTTATCGACCCCGAAAGGATGAAAGGCAAAGTCGACCTCGGCGGAATTTGAACTCAGAACGTAGCGGCAGACGAAATACCGCTAAGCATTTCGCCCGGCGTGCTGACGTTTCTGCCAGCTCGCCGCCATGACAGCTCGTACACAGTTTCTGTCAGTCAAATTCACTCTTAAGGCATTGGTCGACCCGGGGCTATAGTAGAAGACATTCAAGGAACTAAGCAATGGAACTGAACCAGAAACCACACGGTTGCAAAGCAAGCTTCTTAACCACATAGCCACGTCTACGCCTGCAAATGCTTCTCTGAGAGAGTACAGCTAGCTTTGCCTGCATTCATTTTTATGTAAGATGCCAGGGTGTGATTTGATGGAGATTTGGTTGCTATCTCTACCACGCGGGTCAAACGGACAACTTAAATCTCTCCTCGCACCATGTTAACACGCTATTAACGTTATTATTGTTGTTGTTGTCGTTTTCCTTTTTCTTTTTGCTTTTGTTGCCGTTATTTAGTCAAGTGCAGAATTAATAGAGTAGAACGTTGAGGGAAGCGATTCTAACCGTGGCCACCTCGCCTTTGTTTTATTTATTTCCAAGCATAATTCATCTAGGACTATATTATTCAATGGGCCCTAAAATTGTTTAAAAAAAAAAAAATGAAAAATATAAAAATAAGACAAAAAATAGTGGGGTGTGTAATTAAGGGGTATTGAGTTTGGTTGCCAGATTTAACTAATCAACGCGCTCTTTATTAGTTTCATTGCCGCTGTTGTTTTTGTTGCTGTTGTTGTCGATGATGGTGGCGCTGGTGGTGCGGGGGATGGAGTGGGGTTGATGGTGGAGGTCTTATTGTTGCTATAGATGTTGCTTCTGCTGCCGTTGTTGTTATTGTTGTTGTCAGTGGTGGTGGTTGTGGTGGTGGTTGTGGTGGTGGTTGTGGTGTTGGTTGTGGTTG
>NC_068985.1:112903680-112904818 GCF_001194135.2 Octopus bimaculoides
GTGGTGGTGGTTGTGGTGGTGGTAGTGGTGGTGGTGGTGGTTGTGGCGGTGGTGGTGGTGGTGGTAGTGCTGTTGGAGTTGTTTTTGCTGTTGGGTCATTGTCATTCTTGTTTGTGGTGGCGTCGATGTTGAGGTCCTTGTTGTTGCTGTCGGTGGTGGTGGTCGTAGTAGCTCTGGTGTAGGTGGTAGTACGGATGTTGTGTTTGTTGTTGCTGTTATTGTTGTTGCTTTTGTTGCTGCAGACGCATTGATTCAGTGATTAAACTGTGTTAGTAAACGCGCTTGTTTGCTCTTGTCTGTCCGGTCCGGGGATAAGCATACATTAACAATATTCATGGACAGGCGTTCGAGCGCGGCAGAAGCCATTGTTTAGGTAATTATTTTATTTTATTTTACTTTATTTTTGTTTAGTTCCATGCGTGTTGAGTATTATCAGTGGTATTGTAATAGAGTTACAGTTTCAAATCCTTCATTTTCTCCCCAACCCACCCTTGACTGTCTCTCTCACACGTGCGTAAACACACACGTATAATCACATACATAACAGCCACGTAGATACACGGGCGCACGAATACACACACACACACACACACACACACACACACACACACACACACACACATTCGTACAGATATACACATACATTCAAGAATGCACACATTCACATGCACGCATACAGTCACATCCACAGATACACACACTCACACTCACGCATAAACATACACACGCACATGCAGACACACACGCACACATGCACATGCACGCACACATACACACACATAAACACACTTGCATACACAAATACGCATGCACACACATGCGCACAAGCACAAACACATACACACGCATACATGTACGCATGCATGCACACACACATCCATATGCACACACACATACACACGCACACACATGCGTACACAGACAAACTCATATACACACGTACATGTACACACGCATGCACACACACATATACATATTCACACCCACGTGCACGCACACACACGCACGCACACACATATATATGCACACACACACATACACGTATACGCACATACTACTTCGCATAGTCAAACGGACGTATCTATGTAAACACAGACAAGCACACTTTCCCCCCCCCCTCTCTCTCTCTCTCTCTCTC
>NC_068985.1:112905396-112907929 GCF_001194135.2 Octopus bimaculoides
TATATATATATATATATATATATGCTCATTGACAGGTCTCTGATACTTAACTACTGTACTTGTTGGGTATATAAACAGCCATACCCTGCTCCTAATATATGCAATTCTATCGATGATTCTAGAAAAATCACGAATTTCAATGGTGAGTCTTTGGAGAGAAAGTATGTTTGCATTTAGTAAACATAGAATAGGGACGTTTGAACAGCAATTAGAGCGCATGCGCCTTTGCGCGCGGTAGTGTATGTTCGTGTATGTGTGTTTTCTTATGTGTATATGTGTGTGCTTGTGTGTTGTAGAGAGAAAGAGCGAGAGAGATAAATAAAGGGAGAAAGAGAGGGAACGTGTGCTTGTCTGTGTTTACATAGATATGTCCGTTTGACTATGCGAAGTAGTATGTGCGTGTACGTGTATGTGTGTGTGTGCGTGCGTGCATGTGTGTGCGTGCACATGTGTGTGTATGTGTATGTGTGTGCATGTACGTGTCTACATGTGTTTGTGTGTACGCATGTGTGCGTGTGTATGTGTGTGTGTATGTGTTTGTGCTTGTGCGCATGTGTGTGTATGTGTATGCAGGGCTATCCTCAGCTGCATAAAGAAATAAATAGACTTTTTTAATCAGTCGGAAACATTTGTATAATTTTACTTAAATCCTCTAATAGGATAAGAAGACAAAGTCCATGCCGTTGTCACTTCAGCTTAGAAGTATCTAAGACATCAGGAAAATAATTTATCTGGGTCATAGCTTGCCACTAATTTTGGTTCTGTTTTAATTTATTAGTCTTGTTTATCAAATCTAAGACTAGAGAAGAGTGTCTGTTAGGAAAGGGCATGAGGGAGTTGACAGAATCATAGTGGAGATAGTCATAAAACGGTATAGTCATATATATATATATATATATATATATATATATATATATATATTCACAATTTAGGTTAGTTGAAATATGTTTGTCATATATTTCAATTGCTAAAGGTAAATACACTGCAGTTACCGTGGAGTAAAAATCTCTCTTACGGTAAAAAGGTGTGAAAACACCCACTTCGTTCAGTGTCGACTTCTCTCGGAAATCTCAGACATCGATGTTTCGAGTTAATTGACTCTTGTCAATGAGATGTACCTAAGAGAAGCAACTCTGAACGAACCAAATAATGCTTATAGCTTCATATATAATTCAGCCAACACATTGAGTGATTTGCGCAAGTAGATCGCCCGACCGAGAAAAATATCGGAGTAATGGCACAAAGCAGTGTTAACGAATAAGTTAGTTGAAATAAGTTTGTCACATGCAGGGCTGTGTTGTGAAGAATTCCGCTCCGTGACCACTGCAGGGCTCCTTAAAGAATTTATTGCTTTCTAGTAAAGCTTTGGGGTGAGCTATATCTTATGAATGGAATTCAGTAGATGGAAACTACTGAAGCTGGTCGTACAAATGCGTGAGTGAGCGCGCGCACGTATAGAAGTGTGTGTCGGTGTGTAAAGTTATGTCCCATAATTCAGTGATTCGATAAAGAGAAATAGATAAAATGAGCCAGAAAATGGCCGTAGCTTAGTAACGGATACGAGCGATGTACGAGGGGGTGATGAAATGTCCGTAGACTTGAGTAAAAGAAAATACACCAGGATCAGTTAATGATTTTATTTAACATATTCCCCTCTCAAATTCACACATTTATTGCAGCAGTCTTTCAGTTTTTTACAAGCCCTGAAAAAGAACTCGAAAGGTTGGGCCTCCAACCAGGCCTTTTGCGATACCCTTAAAGCCAGGAAATTTACAGCACCTCTCTTATATCAGTTAGAAAGTATACTCATGTATATGTATGTATGTATGTACACACACATGCATAGAGGTACACTCGTACACACATGTATGCACACAGATCTATCTATCTATCTATCTATAAATTTATATACACGAGGATGTGCTGAAAAGTTTCTGGTTTTGGGTAAAAGAAAATACAGGGAAACCAGTTAATTGTGATTTTATTGAATATATTCCTCCTCCAGATTCACACACCTATTGCAGCGGTCCTTCAGTTTTTCTAAGCCCTCCAACCAGGCCTTTTCAACCCCACCTCGTATATATATATGTATGGACAGGGACAACTAATGAAGGGGAATATTCTTTATGTTGCATGTCTCGTTCCTCTGTTTGTTTTTTTTCTTTGTCCCCAAAAATTCGTTTTCTGTCCTCGTCTTTATGTCTTCGTTTCTCATTGTGTTTAACGTTTTTTTTTTGTGATGTCCTGTACCCATATATGCATGTATGTATACATATAGATGTAGATATGTACATATATGTATGGATATATGCATATATTTATATATTATTTATGTTATTATATATATATGTGTGTGTGTGTATGTGTGTGCGCGCGTGCGTACACATATATATTTGCTTCCCAACCACATGGTTCCGGGTTCAGTCTCACTGTGTGGCACCTTGGGCAAGTGACTTCTACTATGGCCTCGGGTTGACCAAAGGCTTGTGAGTGGATATGGTAGACAGAAACGGAAACAGGACCATCGTATATA
>NC_068985.1:112910999-112913952 GCF_001194135.2 Octopus bimaculoides
ACGAAACAACTCATTATGAAAGTAGAAGCGCTCCAGAGGTCAATAACAAGAAAGATAGACGGCACGAGAGGCATTGATTATTGGGGTCGACTAAAAAAACCCAATCTCTACTCTCTCCAACGCCAGTGGGAGCGCTGCATCATTTGTATCACGTGGAAAATATTCCATCAATATTGCACACACGATGTTGGCATCAATTTTAAAATCTATCCAAGATTTGGCCCCCGTGCTATCCGCCACTACAAAAATCGAACTCGGTACACATAGCAACATTACGTCACAGTTCCTTTACCTCAACCGGTCCAGCTCTCTTTATTACCATACCAAAATACATCAAAACGGAAACGGATCCCATAAAATTCAAATGTTCACCGGACAAATTTCTTCAGAAAACCCCGGACCAACCTCCTACACCCGGTTATGTCTCCAACAGTGATAATAATTATTTGCTAGAGTGGGCTATGGTGCCTCATGTATGACTAAAAGACTTCCCCAGGTGGTGCTATTGAGTTAGACAGGACCTGGGCCTATACTGGCCGAAATCTATCAAAGTTATCAAAGTCATATATATATATATATATGTATATATATATGAGTGGCTGTGTGTTAAGTAGCTTGCTTACCAAACACATGGTTCCGGGTTCAGTTCCACTGCGTGGCATCTTGGGCAAGTGTCTTCTACTATAGCCTCGAGCCGACCAAAGCCTTGTGAGTGGATTTGGTAGACGGAAACTGAAAGAAGCCCGTCGTATATATGTATATATGTGTGTGTGTGTGCGCGTATGTTTGTGTGTCTGTGTTTGTCCCCCTAGCATTGCTTGACAACCGATACTGGTGTGTCTATGTCCCCGTTACCTAGCGGTTCAGCAAAATGGACTGATAGAATAAGTACTAGGCTTACAAAGAATAAATTCCGGGGCCGATTTACTCGACTAAAGGCGGTGCTCCAGCATGGCCGCAGTCAAATGACTGAAACAAGTAAAAGAGTAAAAGAGTATATATATATATATATATATATATATATATATATATATATATAGGGAGAGAGAGAGAGAGAGAGAGAGTGAGAGAGATAGATAGATAGGGAGAGAGACATATGGATAGATAGAGGAAGAGAGAAAGAGGGAGAGGGAAAGAAAGTAAGAGAGAAAGATAAATAGATAAATCGTGAGATAGATAGAAAGATAGATAGAGAGAGAGAGAGAGAGAGAGAGAGAGAGAGATTAGTGTAAATAGAGAGATAGAGAGGGGGAAAGAGAAGAGTAAAACTAGAGTGTGTTTGTTGAGTGTATGAGCTCGTATCATTGTAGACGAAAGACCCCGTGAGGAGAAGTTACAGTCAGGTTGGAAAGATCGTAGACATTCACCTAACTGATGTTATCGCGAGACAAGTGAAGCGAAGAAGTGTCCAGAAGTTTTATTCAGCGTAAAAAGTAAAGAAATATGTTGGAGTAACGGGTAGGAGAATTCTAGAAACTTTCTAAGAACGCTATTGGCAGAATAACCGGATGCAGCCAATTGTATATGAGGGGGCCGGGGTAGGGTTGTGTTTATTCTATATGTATATGAGTATACATGTGCGTGTCAGTATATATGTGTATATGAGTTAAAATGTAAATATGTGTTTTACACACACAAACACGCACACAGACAGACACACTCTCACTTATACGTATATTTTCATGCGTAAAAGTCATCCATATCTCTTGTACATTTTTATATGCATGTATGGGCGTATGCATGTATACATATGCGTGTGTGTGTGTGTGTGTGAATATACGTATATATACATACATACATACATACATACATACATACATACATACATACATATATATATATATATATATATATATATATATATATATATATACATACTGGTACATATTTGCATATTTATATACATATAAATACACACACACATAAACACACACACACACACACACACATATATATATATATATATGAATACAAACATACATACACACATACATACATACATACATACATACATACATACATACATACATACATACATACATATTATACACGGACGTATTCGCTGTTCAATACACGAATGAATGCAAATAAAATAGTCTTTAATGGCGGCCATTGCAAAACATCAAAGTACCCGGATGCTCGACTCATGCGAGTCTCATGCGATTGGTGAAACCTTTTTTTCCCAGACAAAGATCGTTTATGTAGCAGCATCCTATTTAGTCAGAAGAAGAAGGAAAAAAAAGCTCAAGTAAATAAATACATGCCATTATCTCGTTGATATCTCACTTGTGATATCTCAAAAATCAATTATTCGCTTCATTTATAACGGAAAAGTGAGCGATACAATAATTTCGATATGAAAACAAAAATGGTGGACAACGTTACGATCGATCACCATTTTTATAATTTAAATATGAAATGAAAAATTGAAAGTGAGAAGGGAATTTAAGATTGCCAAGTCATAATTGACAGGGTCTTAAATTGATTTCATATTTCGCAAGTAATCTAAATACTGATTTCACTATATATTCACAAGAAGGTTAACAACTGTTGAAATTACATTAACGATCATCTGTTGAAGGAATTTCAATTAAGGATCTCTCATAGGAAACAGAAAAGCCATTAGTGTCAATATTAGCGAAGAAAATTATATCATCTTAAAGATATGTTAGACGAAGGAAAAAGTATTTCGGCCTCTAGCAGATCTACTTTCGGGGTTTAAGCAAGGAATTTGCATATTTTTTAAATAAAATTTCATCTTAGCTTTTATTTATTTATTTGTTTGTCTTTTTTTTTTTTACTTGTTTCAGTCATTGCACTACGGCCACGTTGGGGCAACAGCTTGAATGTTCTTAGTCGAATGGATTGTCACCAATGCTTATACGTTTTTAAGTCTGGTACTTATTCTATCGCATCTTTTGCTATAGCCTTGTGCCGACCAAAGTCATGTATA
>NC_068985.1:112913962-112916171 GCF_001194135.2 Octopus bimaculoides
GTGTGTGTGTGTGTGTGTGTGTGTGTGTATACATATACATATATGTATGTGTATATATATAAACACACACATACATACACATATATATATAAACACACATACACACACGCATATATATATATGTGTATATATCTGTGTGTGTGTCTGTGTATCAGTGTTTGTCCCCCACCACCGCTTGACAACTGGTGTTGGTGTGTTCATGTTCCTGTAACTTAATGGTTCGGCAAAAATGACCGATAAAATAAGTACTAGGCTTAAAAACGAAGTCTTGGTGTCGATTTGTTCGACTAAAACCCTTCAAGGCTGTACTCCAGCATGACCGCAGTCAAATGACTGAAACAAGGGAAAGATAAAAGATGCAATCAACTGTCACTCAAACTGCTAGAAATAGCAGTTAAATATCATTAATCGTACATTTACCGTCTTCGTATATATACAAAACAAAGGACAATGTAATTCCAGATATATGAAAAGAAAAAAAGTTTGATCACAGCTGTAACAGTTTTTCAGCATAGGTCTATAAACTGGACCCTTCTAGAGGCTCACAAGGGTTTCTGTATTCTCAAGATAGCCCTCTAACGACATGCTAGTTATGAGTGGAGCGTCGCTGATTCTAGGTTTACTCGCTCAGAGTTAACCGGTTGTCTGAACAACAACAACAACAACAACATCAGAAACAGCAACGAGAGTCCCATGACGGCGAAAACAATTCAGGCGATATTTGAGCCATCGCCTGCTGACTCTAAATAAAAGCCAACGACTTGAGTTAATTTCTTTCTTTATTTATTTACTTATTTATTTGTTGTTTGTTTCAAAACTTTGTTTATTTCTCATGAAATCCGCTGTGAAGATGTCATGTTCTTTCTTAAAAGATTGAATAACCGTCTTCATAGTCACGGTGACTCCATGCAGAAATAGTTCCACTTAGCACACGCACATCAGACACGAACATACATACATACAGAAAACGTATACACTCAAACAGACAGACGGACTGATAGACGGAAATACTCACGCGCGCGCGCACACGCACACACACACACACAGACACACACACACACACAGACACACACACACAGACACACACAAACACAGACAATGTATTATGATCCAATAAAATACGAGCAAAACGAAGCCACTTGGTCTAGCCATTATATATATACATATATATATATATATACATACGTACGTACGTACATACATACATACATACATACATATATTTATATATACATACATACGTACGTACGTACATACATACATACATACATACATACATATATTTATACGTTTATATTTATTATATATTTATATGCATATTTACATATGCAGTATACACACACACGCGCGCACGCGTACGCATAGACACACAAAGGCATATATGCATGTATATATATCTAAATATATATATATATATATATATATATATATATATGTATGTATGTATGTATGTATGTATGTATGTCTTATGTTTCCAAGTAATATATTATCGTCGTATTATTGTACAAACTGTGACTGACTTGTCCTTGAAGATATACGACTTTCGAGATTATTATTACCTGACACACACACACACACACACACACACACACACACACACATATATATATATATACACATACAGGTCACCATACAGCCGACGTCTATTATATCTTCCGCCATGTTTGTTTGACATGTGTTATCATTTGTCTCCGCCGTCTTTCTTGTAAGCCAATACATCAGACGGAGACAGGCTGGATCAACAACAATGTGTTAAGAGGTGACAGATATAGCACCAGTTGAGCAAACACCGAAAACTTATGATGACGTTATCTCATATTGTAAGAGTTACGGCTGCCTGCGTTCACGTACGAAATTTTAATATCGGCTTTCAAAAATATGAAGCTTGTGTTTCAATTTCGAATAGACATGATGATAGTGATGATGATAATAATAACAACAACAACAACAACAACAACAATAACAACAGGCTTAACAACAACAATAACAACAACAATAATAATAATAATAATAATAATTATATAGAACAAACTTATAAAATCCATTTGTGTCATTTTCTTTTTTTGTAACGTCTGGAAAATGTCAATGTTGATGCCAGCTACTTCTTAAGTGGTGAAAGTATATTTTATTATCGCAACTTATTATTCT
This sequence comes from Octopus bimaculoides, assembly GCF_001194135.2. Classification (NCBI taxonomy): domain Eukaryota; kingdom Metazoa; phylum Mollusca; class Cephalopoda; order Octopoda; family Octopodidae; genus Octopus; species Octopus bimaculoides. The sequence continues at coordinate 112,916,111 of NC_068985.1, forward strand.
GTTATAACTTCTTCTTCCTCCTCCTCCTCCTCCTCCTCCTCCTCCTCCTCCTCCTTCTTCT
>NC_068985.1:112916214-112917996 GCF_001194135.2 Octopus bimaculoides
CTTCTTCTTCTTCTTCTTCTTCTTCTTCTTCTTCTTCTTCTTCTTCTTCTTCTTGATGCAACTGCTATTACAATTGCTTCCCTCCGCCCACCCCCAATCAGTTTGTATCAACCTTTCTCCTTATTGCTTTTGTTCTGTGCACACGGACTGATCGACTCGCTTCTTTCAAGTCTTTAATTCTAGATTCTGCTTGACTGTGTAATGCCAATAGAACTTCCTAACCACTGAGAGAATGCAGGAAGAGAGATTACATGAATTTCAACCAAATGCTAAATATACTAAGCACCAAAATGATGACAACTGGTATGACAGACCTATGTAGATGAAGAGAAAAGATATGTCACCTTGGGCAAGTCTCTTCTACTGTAATCTCGAGCAAGTTTTATTGTGGCAGAGGAGATTGCAAAATCAGCCGGGCCGTTTACCAAAGAAGAGTTTGTGAAGAACTGCGTGATGAAAATGTGTGACGTTTTGCGTCCAGACAAGAAGCAACTGTTTCCTAATCTGAGTATTAGTAGAAATACGGTTGCTGATCGGGTGTGTGAGATGGCCACTGATTTGAAAACACATTTGAGTGAAAAAGGAAAAGATCTTGTTGCATACTCTCTTGCTGTTGATGAGACTACTGACATCATGATACGGCACAGCTAGCTATCTTCATCCGTGGAGTGGACTCCAATTTGTTCGTCATGGGGGAAGTTTTGGACATGAAATCAATGCACGGGACAACAACAGGAAAGGACCTTTTTGAAAAAATATGTCAGTGTAACCGACATGAAACTGCCTTGGGACAAGCTTGTTGGATTTACAACAGATGGAGCACCGGCGATGTGCGAGGATAAAAGTATACTAGTGGGTAGAATACGTTTAAAGATGCAAGAACAGAACTGCGCTGGTGAGTTGACAGCATACCACTGCATCATACACCAGGAAACGCTGTGTGCTGAAGCCTTAAAAATGGAACATGTTATGAGTACTGTAACGCAAACTAAACTTTATCCGAGCCAAAGGGTTAAATCACCGCCAATTTCAGTCTTTTCTGCGGGAAATACATTCAGAGTTCGGTGACGTGTCTTATGATACGGAGGTGCGGTGACTCAGTCTGGGAAGGGTCCTCAATATAGCTTTTGAGCTGGTTGAGGAGATATGTCAGTTCATGGACAGTAAAGGAAAAGAACCTAAAGTTCTGCGGGATGAAAAATGGAAATGCGAGTTGGCGTTTCTGGTTGACATAACTGCGCATCTCAGTGTTTTAAACATCCAGCTCCAGGGACGGGATCGCATGATCTGTGATATGTACGACGCAGTGAAGGCATTTCAAGTGAAGCTGCGCTTATGGGAGACGCAAATGCACTAATTGAACTTGTCTCACTTTCCCTGTTGCCAAGTGATGTTGATCCAAGTCAGTGCCACGGTGTTTCCAAAGCAACACTTTGCTGATAAATTGAGTACTTCCACACTGAATTCGCACGGCGTCAAAACAATTTCGCGCTGCTTCGCAACTCATTTGCCATCAATGTAGAAACTGCCCCTGTACAGATTCAAACGGAGCTGATAGAACTGTTGTGTGATGGGACATAAAAAAAAGCAAAGTACGACTCTGTGTGGCTCGCACAGTTCACTCGCTTCATATCTGAAGCAATTCCCCAGCTCCGTTTACATGCAACTCGAACGTTGTCTTTGTTTGGAAGTACATACCTGTGCGAGCAGCTGTTCTCTGTAATGAAGATGAATAAAACGTCACATAGGAGTCGTCTCAGAAATGAATACCTGCAATCCATC
>NC_068985.1:112920027-112922264 GCF_001194135.2 Octopus bimaculoides
TCAAGCAAATTCATTCACAAATCAATGGTCGGGGCTTTAGTAGAAAACACCTGCTCAGGGTGCCGCGCTATGGGGCTGAACAGGAAATCACGTAGATGCAAAGCAAACTTCTTAATCACACAGTTATCTTTAATTGCACGTTAAACAAAATAGTTGTTTCTTGTTGAGGAGGAGAATGGGTATACAGTTGCCTCTTATCAAACATTTGAAGGTCTCCTTATTAGCGAAATGGCATTGGATAATGGTAAAAAAAAAAAAAAAAAATTAGGTGAAAATAAACTTATGTGCATGGATTGACAAGATCGTCTTTGATTCGGTTCTGTACGACTGGTTCTTTAAAAAGAGGATGGAAATCCGTAAATTTAATGACACATTAAGGAATATAGTAATAGCACGAAAGAAATGAGAAACACTCCTTACGCTCTGTTACAGAGTCACGTTTGTAAGCTCTGTAGCACGCACGTATGCGCTAAGTGTGAAATCTGAAATCGTCTTTCATGGGAAATATGACTATAGAGTATTAATTCTTTTGAATTTTTGACACAAGGCTAACAGTTTGTGGAGAAGAGATAAGTTGATTACATCGATACCCATCGCTCAGCTGGTACTTAGTTTATCGAACCCGAAAGGATGAAACATAGTGTCGATCTCGACAGAATTTGAACTCAGAACTGAAAGAGACGGAAGAAAAGGCGCTAAGCATTGTGTCCGATGCACTTAGGATTCAGCCAGCTCGCGACCTATACTATAGTGTATTAATATTTGACAAAGCAATTCTGAATGGCTGTAGTGCCATAATGTTCTACAGAAACGAACTGAAAAGCCATGGAATTGCACTAAGTTAATGAAACAATTACATTTTGACAGGTACAAATGTGTTGATTATCTCATTTATAATTGATGCAAATAGAATGATACTTTTGTTAAGATATCAATAAGGGTTTCCTGATAAAGAGAGATTGATATTTAATTACTGTGAGCACGCAAAACAACGAGAATCAAAACAGTGTTGTGTATATCCATTCATAACACATTCTGGTAGACTCGAATGAGAACACAGCTTTTCGATATTCGAGTCTTCTGTAACGTGTTAAGAATGGATGGATACACACATCATAGTTTTGATTTTCGCTCTCTAGCGTGTTCATAATAATTCAATTACAGCGAGGTTGGCCTTAGCATACATCATTAAATGTTTCATTTATTGATTTCTACAGATAGAAACAGTTGTTTCCGTCTACCTTCAAAAAGACTTTTATCTTTTATCTTTTACTTGTTTCGGTCATTAGACTGCGGTATGGCCATCCTAGGGTACCATTTGAAATATTTAGACGATCAAATCAATTCCAGTACTTATCTACAAATCTGGGTTTTATTCTAGCCGATTCTAACTTACAGGAATGTAAAAAAATCAGCACCAGGCTAATCACACACGCACACGCATCCACACACACACACACACACACACACACACACGCACGCACACATACACAAATATATGAACATACATACATATACGACGGGTTTCTTTCAGTTTCTATCTACCGAATCCATCCAGAAAGCTTTAGTCGGCCCGGGGATATAGTAGAAGACATATGCCTTTGAAATAAAGTGTCTTGCTCAAGGACTCAACGCGCTGCAGTGAATCGATTACAAGCTGAATATCCCTAGCCATTAAGCCATTCCCTTTCATCGGAACGTGCTAAGAATGAATAGGTACATCATCAGATTGAGAAACGTTGCCGATTATATGATTAACTTAGATGATATTAAAGCATTGTTATGTTATTCACATGTGTATCACCTAAGGAGTATCTAATTCATTTTGATGTCATAAAGGAAACACTTGGAATATTTCTCGTATCAAAAGCAATAATTACTATCCACGGGTATAAGACGTTTCGGCACAGCCGTTTTAGCGCTGTTCATGTGACATCGTTGAAGCAACGCTGTCTTATTTGACAGCAGACGTTTTACCGTTCCTCACATTCTTACTCTCCTTCTCTTGTCTTTCATCCTTTCGGAATCGATAAATTAAGAACTAGTAGAATATTGGGCTCAATGTGATCGACCACCCCCTTCTCCAGAATCACTGGCCTTTTGCCAAAATTCGAAATCATCATCATTCTTCTTCTTCTTCTTCTTCTTCTTCTTCTTCTTCTTCTTCTTCTTCTTCTTCTTCTTCTTCTTCTTCTTCTTCTTCTTCTTCTTCTTCTTCTTCTTCTTCTTCTTCTTCT
>NC_068985.1:112923239-112926007 GCF_001194135.2 Octopus bimaculoides
ATGATGATGATGAGGAGGAGGAGGAGGAGGAGGAGGAAGAGGAGGATGACGACGACGACGACGACGACGATGATGATGATGATGATGATGATGATGGTGATGACGACGACGGCGATGATGCTAAAGGTGCTGCTTATACTGTGTATGATGATGACGATGATGATGATGATGATGATGATGATGATGATGATGATGATGATGATGATGTCTCTTATTTGCCACAGGGGCAATGACGAATGAGGAGAACGGTAGAAAAAACAGACGTTAAAATTTGGGCGTTCTAGATAAAATCGAATGGGTAGCATAAAAATCATGAATAATAATAATAATAATAATAATAATAATAATAATAATAATAATAATAATGATGATGATGATGATGATAATAATAATAATCGAAAAGACTGAGTCAGCATTTTATATCCTGTATGAGAGAGGAGACCAATTCTTGTCATGCTTGGTTAAGCCTGAAGAATAGATTATTTCTTCGGAAAATTTTATGTAATTTCAAAATGAAAACAATTCATGTGTATCAAACAACAACAACAACAACAACAACAATAACAACACCATCAATATTATCATCAGCAACAACAATAACAGCTACAGTGATTGCTACAACAATATTTAGACAACAACAACAACGAAAGTAATATGGAGAGCGCCAAAAGGCAAAATAGTAGTTGTAGTAGTGGTAGTAGTAGTAATGAATGATAATAATAAAAATAATAATAATAATAATAATGATGATGATGATGGTTATAATAATAATAATAATAATAATAATAATAATAATAATGATAATAATAATAATAATAATAATAATAATAATAATAATAATAATAATAATAATAATAATAATAATAATAATAATAATGACCATAAAATAAATAATAATGACCATGAAATAAATAATAATATAAATAATAACAATAATAATAATAATAATAATAATAATAATAATGACCATAAAATAAATAATAATGACCATAAAATAAATAATAATATAAATAATAATAAACATAGCATAATAATAATAGTAGTAGTAGTAGTAGTAGTAGTAGTAGTAGTAGTAGTAGTAGTAGTAGTAGTAGTAATAACAATAATAGTGATAAGTAACAACAATAGCAACGACAACGATAATAATAATAATAATAATAATAATAATAATAATAATAATAATAATAATAATAATAATAATAAGAAGAAGAAGAAGAAGAAGAAGAAGAAGAAGAACCATGATGATGATGATAAACTTTTATCATATGTTTCCACTATTGTTTGGTATCGTTTGTCTATTTTCTAATTCTTCCCCTTTTATTTCTATTTTCTACGCTTATAGTTATGATTTTTTCAAGGATATCTTTTTTAAAAATCTACGCAAATCTTGTTTGTGTTCATTTGCAAATAAAATTAATTTTCCTCTAATTATTTCAGCCAAAGTTATCAACGATCATTCGAAATATGTCGAGAATAACAAAATCCAGAATGTTCCTTTATCTTACAAAACCGCAAAATAACAAAACATATCAATGTCTCTCCACATGTTGCAAAAATGATTACATAACATGTGGCGAAATGGTTGAGTCGTTAAAGAATCGAATAGAATTAAACTATCTTCTCGTATTTGGACCTGATTGTCTTGAGTTCAAATCCCGCTGAAGCCAACGTCGTTTTTTCACACATTTGGTCTCTCTTTTACTCTTTTTTTTTGTTATTGTTTTAGTTATTGGACTACAATCATACTGGAGCACCATCTTGAAGGGTTTTAGTCGAATAATCTGTCCATAGTGCTTATTATTATTTTAAAGCCAGGTCGACAAAACACACACACACACATATACACACACACACCTATACACAACAGGCTTCCACACAGTTTCTGTATACCATTCACTCACAAGACATTAGTCAACCCACGGCTATAGTAGAAAACTTTGCCCAAGTCGCCGCGGAGTGGGACTGAACCCAAAACCACGTGGTTGCTAAGTGAACCTCTTGACCACACAGCCACTCTTGCGCCCATAAATAACTTACCAGACCAAGCCATAGCTTGGCAGAACTGTTAAAGCGTCGAGCAAAATACATTGAGGGTTTTGTTCCGTATCTCTGGCAATCTTAGTTCAAACCCTGCTGCGGTCAACATTTCCGTTCATCTTCCTGTGGTTTATAAATAAAATACTAGCTTGAAGCGGTGAATGTGCAGAATTCTTAAAGTGTCGGACTAAAATGCCTTAGAATATTCATTTTGAATTTGAGAATTTTGAGTTCAAATTTCACCACCGCCTAGTAATTCAAATCTCATCAATGGTTAGGGTTAATATCTAAACAATGCGACCACAACTGGTTGTTATAAAAGTTGCAAATAGGGGTATCATGGTCATCTAGTACTCCCCTCCACTTTCTCCTTCTCTCATCCCCTCCTCAACTTCTCCTTCTCCCCTCCCTTCCTCTTCCTCTCATCACCCTCCTCCTCCCTTCTATATATCCCCCACCTATTCTCCCACTCCTCCCCTCCTCTACATCCCTCCTTCTTCCCCTCCTACTTCATCCCCTCCTTTCTCCTTTTCTTCCACCACTTCCCTCTTCTTCACCATCCTCGTCCAATTATTTTACTCTTTCTTCTTCTTCTTCTTCTTCTTCTTCTTCTTCTCCTCCTCCCTCCTCCTCTTCCTCCTCCTCCTCCTCTTCCTCCTCCTCTCCTCCTCCACTTCCTCCACTTCCTCCTCTTCCTCCATTTCCACTTCTTCCTCCACTTCCTCCACTTC
>NC_068985.1:112926445-112928045 GCF_001194135.2 Octopus bimaculoides
CTCTCTCTCTCTCTCTCTCTCTCTCTCTCTCACACTTTTTTCTTTTGTTTACACACTTTTTTTTACCCATTTTAACTAAATGAATTTCGATCCCAAAATATGCAGCCTGGCAAATTGTTTAGTTTCGCTTGTGGGATAATCCAATTATGAACAATTCACGTGATCAGCTTTAGCCAATGAAACAGTGAGTCTCAGACGCTATCTTGAGCAAAAGAACATTTCATTACACGGCACCAAATTAGGCTCCGCAGGTGAACGTAAATGTGGGAATTAAATAAAAGCATAGAGCTCAGCCTTGATGAAGAAGTCCAAGCGGTTTCGATTTCGATCCCAGTGCGCGGTAGCCTCGAGCTGACCAGTTCGCCTTGTGAGAGAATTTGATAGACGGAAAGTGTGTGGAAGACCATCATAGAATGTATGTATGTCATTATTATGGAAATCAGCTACCCAGCGGATGTTAGCATAAATCTAAACATCAGCGAAAAAGAGAATACCTATGCTGAACTATTGGGAAATTTACAATTAGTCTATGCAGTTTACAAGATCAAGTTTATACCTGTAATTATTAGGGCAATGGGATATGTAACACACTGCCCAGGCACCAATCTTGAGAAACTAAGCTTCTCAAAAACAAAAAAGAGAAAGCTGATTCGAAGACTACAGATCCAAGCCATCACTGGAACTGTAACAATGTATAAAACTTCCCAAAAGTTTATCATCTAAGTGTATATGCGCATGCTTATGTATGTATGTATGTATGTATGTATGTATGTGTGTGTCACACAGTAATGTTCTCGATCGAACTCCCCCTTTTTCCCTTCCTACGATCCCTTTTGATCGACACCACCCCCTTTTTTTTCTTTTTTCCTTCCTTCCCCCTCCCAAAAAGAAAAGCTCTACATTGTATTTGTCCCATCTTCGTTGAGCCCTGTGTGGCTAATAAAAGAAATGTATGTATGTGTGTGTGTGTGTGTGTGTGTGTGTGTGTGTGTGTGTGTGTGTAAGCGTGCATGTCTCTATAAATGTATGTACAAATACACACAAACACACATACACGCGCTCTCACACACATAAAAATGGAAGCTGTTCATTTTGATTTACTGGGGACAATGCTTTTGGATAATAACCGTTGTGTAACATTAGGCGTGAATATAATAGCTTCTCCTATATGTATACGTGTGTACGTGCGTGTGTACGTGCGTGTGTACGTACGTGTGTGTGTGTGTGTGTGAACAACTTACAGTACACATGTACATACGTCCATATATATATGTCTGTGCATGTGTCTATATAGTATATGTGTGTGTGTGTGTGTGTGTGTGTGTGTGTGTGTGTGTGTGTGTGGAGAGAGAGAGAGAGAAAGACAGAGAGAGAGTGAAAGAGAAAAAGAGAATGTGTGTGTTGCGTGTATGCATGAGAGAGAGAAAGGGAGTGGGGAGAGGAGCAGAAAAAGACAAATAGAGACGGAAAGGTGGTGGGAGTTGGACGATAGTAAATGAAATCTCGCCAGCAAGTCTTCAAAATCTGGCACAAAATTTGTTTTGTAACATGAAAATAAAACATGATAACATTGTTTCGAGAAATGTTTACGACGTTATTG
>NC_068985.1:112928650-112933739 GCF_001194135.2 Octopus bimaculoides
TATATATATATATATATATATATATATATATATATATATGTGTGTGTGTTACGTCATAAATACACAGTAGTGGGTATGGTATAGTTGATGAGTTGAAGTTACTGTGGTCACTGTGGGATGAACAGTGTTGTATGTTACATATGCTGTCATTTGTATATTGAGACATTGTCTTGTCTGGTCTGGCGTTGTTTAAACTGCTTCCCCCGCGATACCCAAAGGATCCGTCCATGACAACCTCCACGTGCGATACTTATCTATATGTACTGACCTGAGATCACTGAGCAAGTGAACTTGTTTCCAAGCTGATCCCAGGCCAAGCAGCATATTCACACACCTTGCTCTCAGCACAACCATGTTTGTAGGAGAAAGGAAATAGGTCACTTATCATGGTCTTCAAGAAGCAAGGATTTTCTTGGCCTCTCTTCGAACGAATGTTTCTTTAAAGTCCTTCTAAAAATCTTTTTACCTACTTTTTTTATATAAATCTTCACACTTTTCGGGAATGTTGCTCAAATTGTTTTCTAACCGTCTGATGAATGACGATATGCATCCATATTGTATTGAAATACATCAATATATATATATATATATATATATATATATATAGGATATGGATATGTATGTTACTGTTGAGGCAGCACTCTATTCTCAATAAGTGTAGTCTATAGTTAATACTGTGTGCTGTGATTTGAATTAGTTCGGCTGCTATTTCTACCGAATCAGCCGACTATGTAGAGGCTCCTACGTTGGGATGTAATAAAAACAATTTTGTGTATGTTTTACTCCTCGGTAGAAAGCAGTTAGTTGATGAATTTAGTGGTAATGAGTGAAGAAATCAATTAGTTAATGGCCAACTGAACATTTCATCATCAATAATGACTAATAATTTACCAGAATTACGCAGATAAGACCAAAAAAACTATATTCCTTTCCTCCATTTTTGTCCAGCGTTGTCTCTCTCTCACCGTTTCAACTCTCCCTTTTATGCTTTGTATTCTCCCGACGTCATCGTTTACTATTTCGTTTTATTTTTGTTTGTCCCTGACTCTGTCTTTCCGTCTGTCTGTTTGCTTGTCTATTTGTCCGTCTGTCTGTTTGTTTGTCTATTTGTCCGTCTGTTTATGTCTCTGTCTCTAGCAGCCAATTCCCTCTCAAATAACGTGTTGTTCTCTCAAGAAAACAAGGATGCTCTAATAAATGAGATATGGTCAAAGATATCCTATGTTTGGATGGTCACAATTAGAACGTCTTTGATCATAGGTCAGTTTGATCATGGCTAAGGGCAAAATAAGAAACCGTTATACATTCTTGTGTAACGGTTTCTAATTTAGACAGAAAGAAGCAATTTTGATGGGAGGGAACTAATCAATACCATCGGACCAAATACTTACCTCATAGTTTCTATTATTATTATCGACCCCAAAAGAAAAAAAGCCTGTAGCATATATATGTATATATATATATATATATGCATATACACACACGCGCGCATACACACACATGTATATCTATACCTATGTGTGTGCGTCTTTGTGTCTGGGTTTGTCTCACCGCTTGTCAACCGGTTTTGGTGAGTTTAAGTCCCTGTAACTTCGCAGTTCGGCAATAAGTCCTGGGGTCGATTTATTTGACAAAAAACCGACCCCTTTAAGGCGGTGCTCCAGCGTGGCCACAGTCATGGCTAAAACATAAAAGATAACAGACAGAACATCACTACGCCATATGCCTGTAGGCATATGGCGTAGTGGTTAAGAGCGCGGGTTACTAACCCCAAGATTCCGAGTTCGATTCCAACCAGTGACATGAAGAAGAAGAAGAAGAACAACAACAACAACAACAATAATAATAATAGTAATAACACCGAAAAAATACATTAGGAATGAGAATCCAGGTTCGAAATTTCCCCAAGACACCTGATGAAGGCTGGAGGGCATATCAGCCGAAACTTGTGTTAACAACAAACAAGATGAGGACGAATATCCGTCAAATGTAGATAATGTAAATAATGTACATAATTCCTCATCTCCTAAATATAGAACTCTAGAACATCTTTTTGTTTGTTATTAAGTTAAAAATAGTTTAACAACCCCTGATTGTCATTGGTTATGTGATTGCATAACATAACAGCTCTCGGTAGATGAGTATAATTAGCGGCTTTTTATAACTAAGCACACTATAATCTTATTATTAGTATGATTTAAGTATTAAGCATTTAATTTCAAAATCATTTCATCTCCCTTCAGGCGTTTGAAGATGGCCGTTTTTGTAAGACAAATTGTTGTTGAATTAAATAGCGGTAACCGAAAAATAAATCGTTGATGTTTAGGTGAGTGTACACGTATGCGATTTACAGAAATTACTTCTGTCCACCACAAAGATAATGGTTATATGAGTTCCTCTGTTTCACATTATCTCTTAATTAGTGTCCGCTGTGTTGGAAGGATGAATGGTGATTGAAAAACAAAAACAAAAAAAAAATCAACTGATGCGGTAAGATGAGTTGCATCCCACCATATCTCTTTTCCCTCGCTATCGCTTTCCTTTAAATTCCAGCATCAGTTTCTTCGCTCTCATCCCCCCCTCTCTCTCTCTCTCTCGCTGTCTCGAGTGTGTAAGTGTGTGTGTATGTGTGTGTAATATTGATAGCAAATTTTGGCACAAAACCAGCAATTTCGGTGGGAGAAGCTAAGTTGATTATATCGACCCCCAGTACGCAACTGGTACTTATTTTGTCGACCCCGAAAGGATGAAAGCAAAGTCGACCTCAGTGGAATTTGAACTCAGAAGAATGTGAAGACGGGAGAAATACCGCTAAGCATTTCGCCCGGGACGCAAATGATTCTACCAATATATTATACACGGGATAAAGAGCTGGCAGAATCGTTACCGTGTCGGATAAAATACTCAGAAGTATTTCCTCCAGTATGTTTATGTTCTAAGATCAAATGCTGCTGAAGTCGACATTGTTGTTTACCCTTTTGAGATCGATAAAATAAGTATCGGTTGCTTAATGGGATCGACTAGCCTCTTCGCCATCCAAATTTCAGGCCTTTAGGCTTATATCAGAAAGAATATTATATATACATATAGGGTGGTGCGGCAGAGAGGACGGACATTTTTTGAAAAAATCACAAATCGCATTAATTTTAGCTGCAAACAAATCTTATTGATATCAATGTGTTCGCATTGAATTAGCATTTGTCAAAGCCAAGTGCGGAAACGTTCACGTCGTGTCCGTTTTCAGAGATGCACTTTTTGCGGCTCGAAAAAAACAAAAAACAAAAACAGACTGATAGAATAAGGCTTGCAAAGAATAAGTGCTGGGATCGATTTGTTCGACTAAAGGCAGTGCTCCAGCATTGCCACAGCCAAATGACTGAAACAAATAAAAGAATTAAAAAATGAATAAAAGAATATATACAGGATATAGGGTGGAGCGTGAAGGTGCCTGGCTTAGTGGTTAGGGTGTCAGCATCATGATTCTAAGATTGTGGTTTCGATTCCTGGACCGGGCGATGCGTTGTATTCTTGAGCAAAACACTTCATTTCACGTTGCTCCAGTCCACTCAGCTGGCAAAAATGAGTAACGCTGCGATGGACCGGCGTCCCGTCCAGCTGGGGAGCACATACGCCATTGAAACCGGGCCCATGAGCCTGGTTAGGCTTTAAAAGGGCGCATTTATTATTTTTTTATATAGGGTGGAGCAGAGAGGACGGACAGTTTTGAAAAATCCACAAAATCATTAATTTTAGCTACAAATCTTATTGACATCAATGTGTTCGTATTGAATTAGCATTTGTCAAAATCAAGTGTGGAAAACAGCATCCATCATGTGGTGTCCGTTTTCATTGATGCATTTTCGAAAGTGTTCTTGGAAGTTGGCCTCCACTCTCTCCAGCATTGCTCTGTGCATAGTCCCATGGTTTCAACTGTTGCCCAATGACCAATTTGTACGGGTGGAAATACAGGTCTTCATGCAAAATACGCCTTACTGATCGATTACCGATGCCAAGTTCAGAGCGATTCGGTCTCCGTGTCAAAGCTTGTCTGACGCGTAACTGTCGTAGGTAAACAGGCGATGTTCTATCGTCCACAGCACCATGGCTTCACCTGAAAACAAAAACAAAAATGCTATAACACCACAGACCGAATGGTATCTGTCAGACATATATCTCTCCCACTGAGGGTGAGTAATAATCATTTCAAAAACGTCCGTCTTCCGTGCTCCACCTGCTACATACATACATACATACATACATACATACAAACAGACAGATTGACAGACAGACACCAACACACTAACACACACTAGGTAGATAAGTATGTCTGAACCTATATCTCTCACCGTGCATATTATATATATATATATATATATTATAATACACACACACACACACACACACACACATATATATATACTTTATTGAAAAGCAGCAGAAATATCACAAAAACTGTAACTCATAGCTTTACGTTCCTGTTCGTCGGACGTCATTTTGCTCGCTTCCCGACATTTTTTCTCTTTTTTCTCTTCTACTGTTTTCTTCTCTTCTATTTATTTTATATCCTTTCAGAAACTTCTGCCAGGCATTACTCATTACAATGCGTCTTGGCCTAACGGCCCTGAATGTTTGTCTTCGCCGATTGTTTACTCTGTACGTCCACTCTGTCGAATAAGAAATAAGTCCTGGGGTCGATTCATTCGACTAAAATACCCTCCAAGTTCTATATTTAAGAGATGAGGAATTATTTACATTATTTACATTATCTACATTTGACGGATATTCGTCCTCATCTTGTTTGTTGTTAACACAACGTTTCGGCTGATATACCCTCCAGCCTTCGTCAGGTGTCTTGGGGAAATTTCGAACCTGGGTTCTCATTCCTATCGATGTTACTATTATTATTATTATAATATTATTATTATTATTAATCAGGTCGCTGCCGTGAATCGAACTCGGAACCTTGGGGTTAGTAGCCCGCGCTCTTAACCACTACGCCATATGCCCGTGGGCAATTATGGGGTGAATTTTAAGGCTTATAAATCTATTATTTTTCTATCCTTCCTCAATACCGGTTCCCATATGCTAT
>NC_068985.1:112935522-112937377 GCF_001194135.2 Octopus bimaculoides
CAGATATGAATAGCATATGGGAACCGGTATTGAGGAAGGATAGAAAAATAATAGATTTATAAGCCTTAAAATTCACCCCATAATTGCCCACGGGCATATGGCGTAGTGGTTAAGAGCGCGGGCTACTAACCCCAAGGTTCCGAGTTCGATTCACGGCAGCGACCTGATTAATAATAATAATAATATTATAATAATAATAATAGTAACATCGATAGGAATGAGAACCCAGGTTCGAAATTTCCCCAAGACACCTGACGAAGGCTGGAGGGTATATCAGCCGAAACGTTGTGTTAACAACAAACAAGATGAGGACGAATATCCGTCAAATGTAGATAATGTAAATACCCTCCAAGGTTGTGCTCCAGCATTGCCGCAGTCAAATGACTGAAACAAGTAAAATAAAATATATCTCTTTTACTCTTTTACTTGTTTCAGTCATTTGACTGTGGCCATGCTGGAGCACCGTCTTTTAGTCGAGAAAATCGACCCCAGGACTTATTCTTTGGAAGCCTAGTACTTATTCTATCGGTCTCTTTTTGCCGAACCGCTAAGTTACGGGGAAGTAAACACACCAGCATCGGTATACAACGAGCAAATGATTAATTCTCCCTCTCAATTCTGTTTAAATGCTACTTTTTATATCAGTTTTCATTATATACCATTAACATATATTAATATATATAACTAGTATTAAAATGACATTATAACAGTGATATATAATTTAAATAACGACGCCATTAAACTGTCATTATGAATTGATCTTTACTGATAGCCGCCATCTTACGTCTGCTCTTTCCATGTGGAAATATTATAGAGTGACATCATATACTCGATATCTTCGTGTCATGCTCTCTCTTTCTCTCTGCAGTTTGTTTCTGACTCTCTCTCTTTCTCTCTTTCCTTCCCGCATTCTCTCTTTACCTCTCTCTCTCTCTTTCTCCTTTCCTCATTCCCCTTCTCTCTCTCTCTCTCTCTCTCTCTCTCTCTCGTCTCTCCCTTTATCTCCTTCTTACTCTCGCTAACTTGTGCCCTTTCTCTTTCCCTCTCTCTCTCAATTTGCAGCTTCATAAATTTTCTTACAACCCTGGCTTCAGAATTTTAAATACGTACGTGCACATAACACTCACACATGAAATACCGACATAATATACAAATACGTGCACGTGTGTGTGTGTGTGTGTGTGCGCGCGTATGTATGATATAGTCTTAAATACACTTGATATAGCCTTAAACATACCAACGTACCTAGAATATGTCACCCCAGGCGGCCCTTCAGTTTGCTGTCCCCGGGCCCTCACAGAAAATACATATCGCCTACAGCAGAGGGAATAGTGGTGCCGCTATCATAAAAGTGCCGCCCGGAGTTCTTTATACATGAATTTAAAGCCATGTTATGTTGGAAACAACAGTTCTCGTCCGATCACCAAGGTTATGCAATGTCGTATCAATATAAGCACTTAAACCATGACAAAAAACATAGTACGTCACCAAACAGTATTCACTCATATCTGACGGTTGTATTGATTCTACAGTAACAACATAGCCATTGACACAAATAGGCGCATGAGTGGCTGTGTGGTAAGAAGTTTGCTTCCCAACCACATGGTTCCGGGTTCAGTTCCACTGCGTGACACCTCGAGCAAGTATCTTCTGCTATAGCCTCGGGCCGACGAAAGCTTTGTGAGTGGATTTGGTAGACGGAAACTGAAAGAAGCCTGTCGTATGTATACACACACACACACACACACACACACACACATACACACACACACACACACATATATATATATATATATAGCAATGTTAAATCTCTGAACGAGGTATTAACAGTAACTGCACGATAAAGTGAAGTATA
>NC_068985.1:112937875-112938349 GCF_001194135.2 Octopus bimaculoides
ATATATATATATATATATAATATAATAAGATATAATATAATATAAATGAAAAACTAGGACCCTAATATTTTGTCAGTTATCAACCGTAAAGTAGTGATACCTAGTTTCATGCTTTAAACGATATTCTTTTATTCTTTTACTTCTTGCAGTCATTTGACTGCGGCTATGCTGGAGCACCACCTTGTAGTCGACCCCAGGATTTATTCTTTGTAAGCCTAGTGCTTATTCTATTGGACACTTTTGCCGAACTGCTAAGTTACGGGAACGTAAACGCACCATCATCGGTTGTCAAATGTTGACAAACACAGAAATACATACATACGTACATAGATACATGCATATATACATACATACATACATACATACATACATACATACACACACATACATACATACATACATAAATACACACACGGACACAGACACAGACACAGACAGACAGAAAGACAGACAGACACACACACACACACACAC
>NC_068985.1:112939139-112940624 GCF_001194135.2 Octopus bimaculoides
GAAACTTTTATAGAAGACTTAAATTCAAAACCCTTTTAACTATTAGACATTGGTCAATCGGTTGTGCCATTTTCTCAAAATGTAAAAGTGACAAAGAGAGCAGACAGAGAAGGAGAAACTTTCGTTTTAGATAATACAAGAACCAGAACAAACTTTCGCTTCTTTCCTTTTATTAATACGGAATGTAAGTCGTTTGAAATACCTTCAAGAGAGTTAAGCATTTCAATGGTTTTATCTTGTATTATTTTATTCTATTTTATTAGTGCTGTTGAAGGTTGCTCAGATACCCTCAGTAAGCACTGGAAGATTCTAATACCCATGAAATAACAATTATTAATTCTTAAGTTATCAGGAGACAATAGAACAGAGACAGGCAACGGAATGTTGACTATAATTGTCACAACTTGTTTAAGTCAAAATGTATTTCTGGCATCCATAAAGTCGAAATCTAAGTGGATTCTATTTTACTCCTTTTTATTCGTCTTTATTTATAAGATCGATCGTTAAACGTGCTGATCGCCAGATTCTAACAACATGATATAATAGAGGACAGATACACTAAGAGAAAAAGCGTCTTTTGTTCAGGTATATTCGTTGTATTCTGACCAATATACGAGTGTAAAATTAGTTTTCAATGAAATCCATTAATGATTTGTTGCAATGTCTAACAGTTCAGTAATGGCGGACAGCTTCGAAAGCGGTTTCGAAAAAAAAAATGAAATATACAAAATAAAATAAATATAAAACGCCAAGCAATAACAACATAATATCACAGATTACACTATAACAAGTCTTATGACCCCTTCAAGAGTGTTCTAATTGAATCCTAAAAGGGTTGAAACAAACTATTTGACAGCATTTATTTGAAACCATACAAAGAAAAAGTGCAGAACTGGCGTTAAATCTATATGTCTAGCACTAATGGGTGGGTTTAGTACTCTAACTTAACTCCTCCATATATAAATATTCCGAAGTAATAAAATGAAGCGAACATTTTATGGTTTGATAACTTCTATGTACTGCAGTGTTGTTATAGCTTGCTGCTGTGTTTTCCAGTCCCGCCCCCACCTCATCCCAATACAGTAACTCTCTCTTTCTCTCTCTCTCTCTGTTGATTTGTTAGTTTTAGAACCAACCACCACTACAAGAACACGAACGCCAGCAGCACCACCACCACACACCACTACTGCCATTAAAGCACCTTCAAATAGGTTCTCAGAGGTTTACTTAGTGTTTGGTGAAGACAGTTGAAAGTAAATAGAAGGAAGGAGGTGACGGAAACCTAGAAAGGAGCATAATTTCAGACGAGACATAAACAGGGTACGAGCATTTTAGATACTGTTCAGTATCTAATAAGGGACAGAGAAACATTAAAGGCAATGGGAGTGTGGTGAGCTCACTGAGTACATTTTTTCATATCTCCTCTCTCTCTCTCTCTCTCTCTCTCTCACACACACACACACACACACACACACACACACACAC
>NC_068985.1:112943024-112946757 GCF_001194135.2 Octopus bimaculoides
GAGAGAGAGAGAGAGAGAGAGAGAGAGAGAGAGAGAGAGAGTTTAAAACAGACATATTTAATTCGGTGAAATAAGTTGCTGTTCAAAGTAGTTTGCCATGACGCGTTAGCAGTGTGTAAAATGAGGCACATTTTCAACTGATTGTCATTTTAATTAGCAATAAAGAGACAATTGGTGTGTAGAATATTAAACATGCTGTTATCTGATCAATTACACCAGTCCTCATACCTCATATAAGAACCTATCCTACATAGAACTAACACACTACAGGAAATCATCGACTTAAATGAGTTGTCAGAAGACAATTTACTGAACAAATTGTCTTTTTATTTTTTTCCAAACTGCACTGCTGTTAAGAAACAATTTTATTACATTATTTTCGAGCATTAGAATTAATTATTATTATTATTACTATTATTATTATTATTATTATTATTATTATTATTATTATTATTATTATTATTATTATTATTATTATTATTATCATCCTCCTCCTCCTCCTCCTCCTCATCATCATCATTATTATCATTGTTGTTGTTGTTGCTGTTAAGGCCGCGAGCGAGCAGAATCATTAGCCCGTCGCTACGTTTTGAGTTCAAATTCCGCCGACGTCGACTTTGCCTTTCATCCTTTTCGGGATCGATTAAATAAGTACCAGTTATGCACTGGAGTTGATCCCCTCCCCAAAGCTACTCTTGTGGCAAAAATCTGAAATCATTATTATTATTATTATTATTATTATTATTATCATTATTATTATTGAGAGAGCAGTGCATACCATCAAAGTGACACTGGGGTAAAATATACGAGGCTCTGTACACCCATCATGACTACCCGTCTGATAAGGGTACACCAGGCACATGCATCACAATTATATGTGCGCGACACAGTGATCTCATATCAAGATAAACAGCGCACGATCTTGTAGGTGGGGTCCAGTCAGAAATTTCCTCAGGTCGACTAGTCCATCCCACTCAAAAGATCCCTGAATAAGGGTTGTTTAAGGATGATCAATAAAACATCCAAGTTTCCAAAGATGAATTATCCAAATCTCAATGGGTATAAGAAGCACCCAAATTTACCAGCCTGTCATTCGTTTCCCGAACGCAGCAAGCATGCCAAGACTGACACGAAATCAGACGGCCCAAGCCATCAGACATCTCCGTGAAATTCACCGTCCATGGGTCATTGTTAATAACTTGAACTGCAGTATTCGGACAATTGAGCGGCTGAGGAAACGATACAATTCCACAAACAGCAAGGATGATTGTCCACGCAGTGGGCGACCGAGGGTTGCAACAGCACGTCAAGATCGCCACCTGCACAGACAGCACTTCCAAGATCGATTCCAGAGGGCAACGGAATCAGCTAGGCAGACCATATGGGACTCACTACAGAACCATTTGTGCAGAGACAGTTCGCCGTCGTCTGAGATGTTTCATTCTGTTATTTCGATATCCGGCTAGGGGACCCATCCTCACAGATCGTCATCGACGGGCACGTCTGTAGTGGGCTCAAAATCGTCAGAAATGGTGATATCAGCAGTGGAGGACTATAGTCTTCTCTGACGAAAGTCAATATTGCATTTCTGTGGCAGATGGCAGAGCTAGGGGTTGGAGAGGAAAGGGTGAACGCCATGCCGATGGCTGTGTGGTGGAGAGAGAGACTCGTGGGGAGGACAGAAATCATGGTATGGGGTGGGATTGCACTCACCCAGAAACTCGGACTAGTGGTCTTCTAAAATGTCGACCAAGGCCGGAGCAATGGAGTAAACGCCGCTCGCTACATCGACCAAGTGTTGAGGCCTCACATTGTCATACTTTGCCCGTCATCGGAATCACGTGTTCCTACACGACAATACCCGTACACATACTGCCAGGTTGACGAAAGACTTCCCCCAACAGCACAACATCCAGACACTGTTATGATCTGCCCTAAGTCCGGACTTGAAACCCACAAAGCACCTATGGAATGAAATCCAAAGAAGGCAACATGACAACTGCGGCACAACTCAATGCAAGTTTTAACAGAGTGTGGGCTGCTGTCCCAATGTCCTTCATCCATATTTTGGTGCGTTCAATGTACAGAAGATGCCTGGTCGTAATCAACGCTAACGGTGGTTACACGAGATATTGAGTTCATCTCTTTGGATCCAGGACACTGTCATCACGTGACACCATGTGACGTCAGACATTTTTCAGAAATGACGTTTTATCATTAGGGAAAGAATGGTTTCTTAATTAACACTCTTCAGTCAATACTATGGCAGTCTGTTAATAAACTGGTTTCTATTTAGTATGTGTGCAACGTTTCTTTTGTGGTTCAGTTTATATATATATATATGTATATATATATTCTTCTTTGATTCCCTTTTTTTAAAAATACAATACTTATTTCGCTTTCCCTGTGCTTCTCTCATCTTTTGGTTCCCATTGATGAAAGACTAACGTCCGAAAAGTCGACTTGCATTTTTTATATTGAAGCGTTAACTAATACCATATTTATTTATCTAACTGTTCTGCTTCCTCGTCCTTCTTTATTGTCGAAGTTTCGGCCTGCCTGCTATCCTACATCGGACTCAATATACAAACAAACTTTGTGTGTGTGTATGTGTGTGTGTATGTGTGTTGCATTATATAAATACATATACGCACGCATACATGCACACAAACACACATACACAGACCCACCCACACACACACACACACACACACACATATATATATATATATACATATATATGTATATACATCTCTCTCACTCACTCTCTCACTCACTCTCTCTCTCTATGTATATATGTATATATATATATATATATATATATATATATATATATATATATATATATATATATATATATATATATATATATATATATATATATATATATATGCATACGTACACAAGCTTAAACACATTCACATAAATGATAAATGTGTGTATGTGACATTGTATCTGTGAGTATGTTCGTACCTACATGTATGCATTTATGTACATGCGTATGTATATGTCCCTATATGTTCGTATGTCTCCTGTAATATTAGCCTGCCTTCTATCTCACTGTCTCTTATTAAAAGACATTATCTTCGCACGTTTCATATTTCGCTTTTATACAAAACAAGCAGACATTTTATCCCGTCCTGATTTTCACTGCCATCATCATCATCATCATCATCATCATCATCATCATCATCATCATTTATTCTCTCCTCCCACTCTATTTATTCATTTTACTCATTTACTGTTTAAGTTATTGGAGCATGTGTATTACACTAGCAATTAGACAGTTCCAATTAGATATTAAATGTTTCAAGACAATTACTTAATATCCGCTTTTTACTTTCTGTTTTGATGTTTCTTGGTATTTTGACCATAAATACGGACACTGAACTAACTAAACAGTTGATATACTAACAACGATGATCACACACACACACACACACACACACATACACACACACACACACACACACACACATCACACACACACATACACACACATATCACACACACAAACGCACATATTAAGAAGACACATACGTTCATACATATGTGCATACATCCATACATATATACATGTACATACATACACACATACATGCACATATATACACACACATACATGCATACACACACATGCATACAGATACATACTCACATACATAACCACACACATACATACATATACACATACATATGCACACATATATACACACACATACGTACACATACA
>NC_068985.1:112947081-112948051 GCF_001194135.2 Octopus bimaculoides
ACATAACCACACATATATAACATACATACATATTCACACACATACATACAGATAGATACATACACGTACATACACACATACATAACCACACATATATAACATACATACATATTCACACACATACATACAGGTAGATACATACACGTACATACACACATACATAACCACACACATACATAACATACATACATATACACGCACACATACATACATACACATACATACATACAAGCATACATACACGTACACACACTCAGGCGTGTTTACATACAGACGCCACATTCGACCTTAAGCACAACACAACCTCAATCCGGGCGACCAACCCAGAGGATGGGTTATCAAATTATTTGTCTCTGCTCAATTAAGTTGTTGTTGCTGTTGCTGCTGCTGCTGTCGACGTCATCGTCATCGTTGTCATTGATAATGTTGCTGTTGTCATCTTTGTTGTCATTTTCGACATTATGGTTTCTCATGCTGGTGGTAGTGATGAGAGTGGAGGTGCAATGGCCCAGTGGTTTCGATTCCCAGACCGGGCGTTGTGAGTGTTTATTGAGCGAAAACACCTAAAAGCTCCACGAGGCTCCGGCAGGGGCTCGGCTGGTGGTGAACCCTGCTGTACTCTTCCACCGCAACTTTCTCTCACTCTTACTTCCTGTTTCTGTTGTGCCTGTATTTCAAAGGGTCAGCCTTGTCACACTGTGTCATGCTGAATATCCCAGTGAACTACGTTGAGGGTACACGTGTCTGTGGAGTGCTCAGCCACTTGCACGTTAATTTCACGAGCAGGCTGTTCCGTTGATCGGATCAACTGGGACCCTCGTCGTCGTAAGCGACGGAGTGCCAACAACGGTAGTGGTGAGAATAGTGTTAGTGGTGGTGGCGGTTGTGACTAGGGAAGTGGTGGTCATGGTGGGAACGGTGTTGTTGGTGGTGTTGGTGGTTGTGGCTTAGAAGTGGTGGTCATGGTGGT
>NC_068985.1:112948326-112950799 GCF_001194135.2 Octopus bimaculoides
AGGGAAGTGGTGGTCATGGTGGGAACGGTGTTGTTGGTGGTGTTGGTGGTTGTGGCTTAGAAGTGGTGGTCATGGTGGGAACGGTGTTGTTGGTGGTGTTGGTGGTTGTGGCTTAGAAGTGGTGGTCATGGTGGTCATGGTGAGGTGATAGCGTTCATAATGATGGTGGTGGCATTGGTGGGGATGGTGGCGGTGTTGTTTTGTTGACGACATTCTTGTTGTTGTTGCTGATGCTGATGTTGATGTTGGCGGTGATGCTGATGTTGATGGTGGAGGTGCTGCTGATTTTAGTGGCGGCAGTATTGGTGATAGTGCTGGTGATGCCGCTGATGGCAGTGGTAGTGGTGGTGATGGTAGTGGTGGTGATGGTAGTGGTGGTGGTAGTGGCGGTGACGGTAGTGATTGCTCTACTACTGCTTTGCCATCGTCGTCTCCACTGCTGCTGCTGCTCAGATCGATCACTCCTGATTTTCTGATTGAACAGTCCTATATGTGATCAAACCAACGAGCCCGCCGATGTCGACTCTGTCTTCCTTCCGTTCGGGGTCGGTGAAAGAAGTACCAGTGATGCACTGAGGTCGATGTTATCGTCTAGTCCCTCCCCCCTCCCCCGAATTTCAGGTCTTGTGCCTACAGCAGAAAGGAGTATTATCAGGTATAGTGTAAAATGTCAGTGAAAATTTAGGGATTCAGAGTAGACACAATCCCAGCCCCAGCTACGGCAAAATAACTACATTAGCTTTCTTTTATCCGTTACTTGTTTCAGTCATTGGACTGCAACCATACTGGAGCATCACCTTAGAGGGTTTCATGGGAAACATCGATACCAGTACTCTTCTGTTTTGTTTTAAGTCAAGTACTTATTTTTCTCAATTTCTTGTGCCGAATCGTTAAGTTACAGGAATGCAAACAAACTGACACCAATTAAGAAGTGATGGAGGACACACAAACACACCCACGCAGTGGGTTTCTTTCAGTTACCAGGTCCACTCTCAAGGCCTTGATCCACTCTCAAGGCCTTGATCCACTCTCAAGGCCTTGATCGGCTCGGGGTCCACTCTCAAGGCTTTGATCAGCCCTGGGTTTTAGTAGAAGGCCATTGCCGAAGGTGCTACGCGGTGGATTGGGACCTGGAATAATGTAGTTGGGAAGCAAACTTCTTACCACACATCCACGCCTGTCCATAAATGTGTAGATTTTGAAAATGGCATCAAAGTTTGCTCTTGATACGTCCTCGTTGTGACCTGGTGTTGTTATCTGAAAACGGACTGAGGGTATCAAGCTTGCACAATCTGTAGAGCTTTGCGAAAATGCTCTGTGGTGTTTGTATCGAAGTTTTTGAATTCTGAGTTGAAATCCCGCCGAGGTCAGATTGGCTGTTCATCCCTCCTGGGTCGGTAAAGTGAAATCCTAGCCAAGTACAAGTTGATGTAATCGACCAAGCTTCTGGCCTTGTATCCAAATTATTACTAAGTTATCTGAATATACTGTATGATAAACACCTCACACTGTCATTTATTTTCATTTTACTTCTCCAACTGTCACTCACACCCTCTTCTCGTTTCTGTCATGTCTCAAGCTACTGCTGTCTAGCACCTTCGGTTGATCTCTACTCAACCGCTACACAACTGCTACTCAACACTTCTACAACGGCTAGACTACCTTTATTTATATGTCTTGGGCGTTCCTACTTTTCCGCTTGGGGGCGTCGACACAACAGTTTCCCAGACTCTTCTTTAGACTGCAAATAAAACACGCGCACACGCACGCATACACACACACACACAAATGACACTTCGTAACAAAACACCCCCTTGCTCCATAAATTACGTGATAATTAAGTGTCAGAATCGTCATAGGTAAATCCTTTAACTGAAAGAGGCGTGCAGATTGGCCTTTTCAACTGTTCCAAGGAGAGATGCTTATTTGGTGCAGTTTCATGCTAGCTGTCTGCAATCAGCATTTTAGTTGCAATCACATTTTCGTAGGGAGCTATATCATCTACGCATTTTAAGCTGCATTTAAAGTTTCCACTTGAAGTCGACTTAAGCACCAACAGTATGCACCTATTATCTTACGTCATCAGACATCACGTTGCGCGCGATTTATTATCCATACATATAAATTTGACATGGGCGATTCTGTCTTGTCTTGGGATTCGCGGGCAAACGGCTAGGTGGAATTGCGCGAAAGATTACGCAGATATGTAGAATGATCCGGTGGTGATGCGGGGCTTCGTATTTTTTTCATAGCTCCCATAGTTACCAAGACAATCTACTATAATACTCATGTGTTTATGAATGAGAAATGAAAGGGTGATAGATGAATAAGGAAGGAAGGGGTGATGTCATACTTGGTAGTGGGATGATGAAAACGTAAGTGAGCCCAACCAAGTCGAATGTTTACACAGAGCAGGTTTTACAGCCACATCATCCAAACCAACCGGGTGAAACCGGGCTCAGCTGCTAGTATA
>NC_068985.1:112951914-112952581 GCF_001194135.2 Octopus bimaculoides
ATATATATGTATATATATGTATATATATGTATATATATATATATATATATATATATATATATACACATACATATATGTCTGTTATTTTACATAGATGTATATGCACACGTTCACACACAAATGCACACACACAATGCAATTGTATACTTACATTTGAAGTAGACATGCTATATATACTATTATAAATGAACTATTGAATAAATATAGATATAACCAATTCAACATACACCACACGTGAGTGCACCCACCATACACCCCATACACACATACGCACACATACAGACGCGTACACGGAACGTGCGTTCATTGAAACTCCGCGCCATATTGAACTGAAATATGAATGAGAAAGAAATTTAATATGGCGTTAGTTCCATTGACCTAGTCTCCTTACATCTTTCCTTACATCTTTCCTTACATTCATTGACCACGTACGCTTGGTTGTTCATTTAGTTTACCTTTTGTTATAGTTGTAGCAACACATCCGTACCATCCACCCTGCAAACACATGCACACAACACCTATACACACACATCACGAATACATTTTTATAGATACACACGTGTATGTATGTGTGCGTGTGTTTGCGTGCGCGCGCGCGAGTGTGTGTGTGTGTGCGTGTTTATACATGTATATCTGAATGTGTGTATATATATATATATATATATAT
>NC_068985.1:112953062-112953595 GCF_001194135.2 Octopus bimaculoides
ATATATATATATATATATATATATATATATATATACATATTTACGTATGTATTTATGTATGTATACATGTATGTATGTGTGAGTGAGTGTTACTGTGTATATTCGTGTGTGTGTGTGTGTGTATATATATATATATATACATACATATATATATACGTATATCTATCTATCAATTAATCTCTCTATATATGCGTAATACATACATTTATATACACACACACACATGCATAAATACGTAAGTTGGTCTATATAGATTTGCATGCACACATCTGTATACATGAACTATAAACGTCATTTCACCCCCTCTCTCTCTCTCTGTGCCTCTCTTTCCCTTTCACTTTCTCTCTCACTCGATGCTGGAATGACTGACTGTTCACTAAAAAGAAATTAATAATTCTTCAAGGAGGTAAGCGGCTCAGTAACCTGCTGCGCCTGACAGATCACAGCCACTTGAACGGTTTATATACTATTACTATAGAGAGGGAGAGAGCGAAAGAGAGAGAGAGAGAGAGAGAGAGAGAGAGAGAGAGAGA
>NC_068985.1:112954216-112956060 GCF_001194135.2 Octopus bimaculoides
TATAAACAATATATGAGTATATGCATATATATATGTACGTGTATGTATATACGTTCATCTACACGTACATATAGATACATAACTGGGTACATGACGTGGTAAAAGAACATGGACAAAATGGTAAACAAGGTGCAACAAACAAGCAGGTCATATAGAAACATCCCCTTCATCAGCTGCCACCATTAAAACTCCGGCGTTTCGAAGAATTACGACGAACTTCTTTCAGTTTCCGTCTACTAAATTTACTCACAAGGCTTCGGTTGGTCCGTGGCTATAGTAGAAGACACTTGCCTAAAGGTCCAAAGTCTCGCGCAGTGGGACTGAACCCGGAACTATGTGGTTGGGAAGCAAGCTTCTTATTTCTTTATTGCCCACAAGGGGCTAAACATAGAGGTGACAAACAAGGACAGACAAGGGGATTAAGTCGATTGCATCGACCCCAGTGCGCAACTGGTACTTAATTTATCAACCCCGAAAGGATGAAAGGCAAAGTCGACTTCGGCGGAATTTGAACTCAGAACGTAACGGCTGACGAAATACCGCTAAGCATTTCGCCCGCGTGCTAACGATTCTGCCAGCTCGTCGTTTCTGCCACCTTCTTACCACACAGCCACACCTGCGCCTATATGCAGTGGCGGACGGGCCAAGTTGCCAGCTTGCCCGATGGCAAGTGGGCTCCTACGCCATTAGAATCCGTATGTGTGTGTGTGTGTGGGAATGTTAGTACCTAAGGGGCCCCCACCTGAAGTCTGAGAATTTTTTATCTCTTGAATTTTTTCTAGCGTCTCGGGTTTGACTTGAACACTTCCATGCTTTCTAAGCTTTTCAAAAGAAAATTTTTAATTATATATATATGTATATTATATCGATATACAAGTGTAAGATATCCAGGGATATCTGTTTGAAGACAGTTGAAAAGAATACTTTTAACAAAATAAATAAATAAATAACAATAAATAAATGATAACATTGTAGTTGCAAGGGGGCTCCCTTACTCTCCTGGCAACCAATATTTTTAGACCCAGTCCGCCACTGCTTATATGTATGTATGTATGTATGTATGTATGTATGTATGTATGTATGTATGCGTACAAGACCGTTCTCTATTTGTTGTGCAACTTCGTTTGTGTGCAACTGTGTGTGTGCAGTAGTTGCTCTTCTCTGCTTTCTTCTTTCAGTTCTTCCCGTTCTACTTCGTCTTCTTGTACCTCCTCCTCCTCCTCCTCCTCGTCTCCGGCTCCGGCTCGTGTGTGAAAGTAAGGGTACCCAAAAGAATCAGTGAGATACTCGCATCATCCCACCCCATCTAGTTCTGCTCTCTATGTACTCATATTCTGACCTCCCACCACCATTGTCCAAGAACCCCCATCCACCCAGTGCTTCAAGGTGATGTTATAGTTTCTGTCCCGAAACGGACCCAAACATTTTACGAAGCACAAAGGACATTCAACACGATGTAACGCAATTGAAACAGCATTAAGTTAAAGTCGTTCTGACCATGGCCATCCCCTCTTTTAAACTAAGTATGTGGGTAATCCATGATCACATTACACTGAAAAAGATAGAGTGGTGTGATTTGAAACGAGATCTGAATGCGAATTCAAGCAAAGCAAGCCACCAGGTTGCGGGATGCTTCGTTCAATTCCGTCGTGTTGTACTGATATTCTGTCATTCAAACACCGATCATCATCACCATCATCATCATCATCAACGTCATCATCATCATCATCATCAACGTCATCATCATCATCATCATCATCATCATCATCATAATCATCATCATTATCATCATCATCATCATCATCAACATCACCACCACCACCACCAAAACCACCACCACCACC
>NC_068985.1:112958302-112963643 GCF_001194135.2 Octopus bimaculoides
ACACACACACACACACACACACACACACACACACACACACACACACACACACACACACACACACATACACACATATATATATACACGCATGTACTAAACAGACATACATACTTGTACCACGCATTGCAAGTTGTTCACACATAGACGTACGATCTCTTGGTAATCTCTTACATTCGTGACCGTTATATTGCATCACACTTTGAAGGCTATACATTTACAATCGAAGAGCAGGAGATTGCAAGAAATTATCCAATAAACCAGAGGCAGTAAAGCCCTTGGAGCCCCTAAGATGCAACAGAAGGCGTTTGATTATCTCACATTTTTGTGGAAGACCTCATACGCATGACCAGCAGCTGGTAAAACATGACACCAAGGCACTAAACTCGCAGTATGATATAACGTTGTTGCTAAAACAATATACGATGCTACCCGAAAAAAAAAACGCTATCCTGGAATAATTATAGGCGCAAGCGTGACTGTGTGGTAAAAAACTTGCTTACTAACCACATGGTTCCGGATTCAGTCCCGCTGCATGGCACAATGTGCAAGTGTCCGCTACTATAGCCTTAGGCCGACCAAAGCCTTGTGAGTGGATTTGGTTGACAGAAACTGAAAGCCGGTTGTATATATATTATTTTGTTTAAAAAAGTTCCAATACTGTCTGTTTTTTATGTTTTATTTATATTCCTGCAGAACCAATGTGGGGTATAGAATATGGAATATACAATATATAATATAATATACAATATATAATATAAAATAAAATAAAAATGGATGGCACCATGAAATAAAGTATTGAATGTAGATGAAATATTGAGTGTTCAATATAAAGGATCAAATATATAAATCTAAATATAAATATATAAAGGCGACTCGAGTTTCAGGGCTATTTCCCTTCGTCATGGCCGGTATGACAGACTTTAACAGACTGTCATACACTCATTTTGTAATATGGTTTTCCATGTTGTGTACAAATTTATGTATTATTTATGTTTCCAGATTTTCGGCAACCTGCCATCATTTAATTGTCGTATCTGTTCGTGTTATTTACCGTTGAGTGCAAATCCCTAACTTCCTCATAAACAATGTAACGTGTTTTTTCCGGAAGCGGTATAAACAAAAAAAAAAGATTGCGTGGACGTCCAACTTCTTTGTACATGCATTATGAGGTCGTCCATGATGGATCCAATGTTCTTCGAGTTGTATCCTAGCAACAGATAAGATTTGTTCTTGTGATTTATTTATTCACATAGCAAAACCGAGTTTTACTGGAAACAGCAGTTATTGAAAGCGTAAAAGTATTTTAGAAATACGATGAGTATTCTTGAGTCAAATAGCATTATGGATATTTTGGATGTAAAAGCATCTCATCCCACTCCTCACGAAACAACCGATCAGAATAGCTGGCAGAATCATTAGCAACGCCGGACAAATCACGGGGTATTTGGGTTCAATCCCACTTCAGAGTACTTTGAGCAAGTGACTTCCACTTCTATTATAAACTCGGACCGGCGAATGCCTTATGTGCGAGTAGATTCAGTTGATAGAAACTGAGGTAGACTTTGCCTTTCATCCTTTCGGAGTCGATAAATTAAGTACCAGTTGCGTACTGGGTCGATGTAATCGACTTAATCCCTTTGTCTGTCCTTATTTGTCCCCTCTATGTTTATCCCCCAGTTGGCAATAAAGAAATAAGAAACGTTTGTACGCCGAGCGAAATACTTAACGGTATTTCGTCTGTCTTTATCTTCTGAGTTCAAACTCCGCCGAGGTCGACTTTACATTTCATCCTTTCGGGGTCGATAAATTAAGTACCAGTTGCATACTGAGTCGATCTAAACGACTGCCTTCCTCCCAAAAAATTTCGGGCCTTGTGCCTAGAGTAGAATAGTATGCAATAGTATGCAATAGAAGTTTAAAATTTCTTCTTTCCGTGCGGCGCGGTACCAAACGAACTGCGGCCCGGTGGTTGGAGATTCCTACTCGAAAGGCGGAAGAGAACCAAATCCCTTGATAGATTTGTTCCGACACATTAAAATTTGACACAAGCCCACTCTAAATTGATAATCTTTGCTCGAAATCCTTTAATTTAAAAAGCCCAATTGTTTGTTAGTATGTTTTTAGAAAATACATGCTTTCTGAAGACTTACTCTATATTCTCCTGGGTCAACTAGAAACAAATGGACTTTACTATTGCAATATCATAAGCCACATGATATCTTGTCTTACATTCTAGCACCACACTTATCACATGTTTTGCATACGAAGCCCAGAGACACAATTTTTTAGATAAACAATCGTGGTTAGGATCATAATTATACGCTATACAGCGCCATTACATTCGTCCAAATTATTTCTGTAGATATTTTTTCTCTGCAAAACTTTTAATCTTATATTTCAGTTTCTTTCACTCTCTTGTGCACTTTTTTCTCTTTTTACCTATCATTCTTTTTCTTTCTTTTTCTTTTGTTTTTGCATTCTTGT
The DNA here is from genome assembly GCF_001194135.2 of Octopus bimaculoides. Taxonomy (NCBI): domain Eukaryota; kingdom Metazoa; phylum Mollusca; class Cephalopoda; order Octopoda; family Octopodidae; genus Octopus; species Octopus bimaculoides. The sequence goes on from NC_068985.1 coordinate 112,960,787, forward strand.
TTCTTTGTCCTTTTCATTTTCTTATGATATTTTTCTTTCTATAATTTTCTCCCATTCACTGCAATCTTATTTCTCATAATCACTTGCTTTTTTCTCGTATTTCTTTCATATTTTCTCATCTTTTTCTTTTACAGTCTCATTTTTCTAATTCTTCCATTCTGTTTTGATATTTTCTTGCTATGGAGTTCTCTTAACTTTTCCAGTCTCATTTTCTCTCTTGTTTTCACTGTCTTCTGATGTAAATTTTCGTCTATGTATCTCTAACGCTGATGACTGTTTTCTAAAAATCTGTTAGTCAGGAGAGAAGGCAATTCTCATGAACCCTCTATAAAGGGCCTCCGAAACTTGTGGTTGAGATGGAAGGCAGAAAGTATCATCAGGATAGAGAAGACCTGACTCAAATGCTTACAACAGAGTGGACTCGACTAGATGTACCCAAGGTGCTAGCTGGTGTTAAACCGGGCGACAGGTTAAGTATACAGCTTAAGATCATGGTAGGATTTGAACTCAGAACGTTAAGAGTCGGAACAAGAAATACCATGAAGCATTCTAACGTCTGACATTTTAACGACTTCACAAAGTCACCACTTTGACTGTGAGAAAGAGATCAGCGTCGTTGCATTTGTCAGTTGGACTCCTCTATTTAATATAGATATTTTCCTTTCCGTAAATGTTCGATTGCTCACGGTAAACTGACGAACAATAATTTAACCGCCATTTTTACAATTAACCTAAATTGCTGCATTAATATGGCAACCAATTCAAACGTTACTACCGCACGTTCAATATCTACTCGTCTATGCTTAATATTAATGTTTTGGACTACTAAGAATAAAAATAAAACGAAAATGGTTTCTTAACGGAGAGTGCGACAACTGATATTGGCTTCAAATTTTGGCAGAAGGTCAGCAAGCTCATGAGAAGGAGTAAATCGATTACGATGAGCCCAGTGCAAAATTGGTACTTATTTTATGGATCCCAAAAAGGCATGAAAATCAAAGTCGACCTCAGCAGGATTTGAACCCAAAACGCAAAGACGGACGAAATACCGCTAAGCGTTTTCCCCGGCGTGCAAACGATTCTCTTCTACTCTAGGCACAAGGCCTGAAATTTTGGGGGGAGGGGGACAGTCGATTAGATCGATCCCAGTACGCAACCGGTACTTAATTTATCGACCCCGAAAGGATGAAAGGCAAAGTCGACCTCGGTGGCATTTGAACTCAGAACGCAAAGACAGACGAAATACCACTAAGCAGTTCGCCCGGCGTGCAAAAGATTCTGCCAGTTCGCTGCCCTCAGTAAGTTACTGATATTGGTTTCAAACATTGGCACAAGTCCAGCAATTTCGAGAGAGGGTGTAAGTCGATTACATCGACCCCAGTGCTAAACCAGTACTTACTTCATGGGCCCCAAAAGGGATGAAAAGCAAAGTCCGCCTCGGCGGAATTTGAATTCAGAACGTAAAAACGGATGAAATGCATTTTGCCCAGAATGCTTACGATTCTTATTTCTTTATTGCCCACAAAGGGCTAAATATAGAGGGGACAAACAAGGACAGAAAAAGGTATTAAGTCGATTACATCGACTCCAGTGCATAACTGGTACTTAATTTATCGACCCCGAAAGGATGAGAGGCAAAGTCAGCCTCGGCGGAATTTCAACTTAGAACATAAAGACAGACGAAATACTGCTAAGCATTTCGCCCGGCGTGCTAACGATTCTTATTTTTTTATTGTCCACAAAGGGCTAAACATAGAAGGGACAAACAAAGACAGACAAAGGTATTAAGTCGATTACATCGACTCCAGTGCATAACTGGTACTTAATTTATCGACCCCGAAAAGATGAAAGGCAAAGTCGACCTCGACAGAATTTGAATTCAGAACGTAACGGCAGACGAAATACCGTTAAGCATTTCGCCCGGCGTTGCTAACGATTCTACCAGCTCGCCGCTTTCAGTACGGCTGCTAATATTTCCATCAAGAAAGTGTGATAATACACTAAACAAGCAATTATCGTCGCTCATGTTTATTTAGCGATGAAATCTATCAAAGAGATAAGTTCATTTGATTTTGTTAATGATTTTACAATGAGTTTCGTAAAATACTCTTAACTTCACAGTTTACTTTAGACAGCTTCTTCGCGAAGATTATGGTAATTGCCATTGTCATTTATCAAGAGTAATAAGTCTCTAAACAAATAATTACCGTTTCCCATTGTTGAATATTATCTGCTCAAAATTTAAAAGACGGTACAGTTCTGTGCTTCTGTTTCCTTCTGCTACTATTCATTTCCATTTTTATGGCTTTCCTTTATCCTCGTTCCCGACTTGAACGCTAACTCCTTCCTCTGTCTAACTTCGTGGTAAATTGGTAGACAGCCAAATTAAAGTTTATATGTAGTAAAATATTCATGCCTGTACAAGAAGAAAGATAACTCAATATTTATTGGTTTCAAATTTCGTCACAAGGCCGGCAGTTTCAAGAGAAGGAATAAATCGATTACATTGATTCCAGTGCTAAACCGGTGCTTGTTTTATCGACCCCGAAAATGATGAAAGGCAAAGTGGACCTCGGCAGAATAGGGGCAGCTGATGAAGGAATTATTCTTTACGTGGCATGTTTGTTTTCTGTGCTCTGTTTATGTTCTGTTTTTCATCTTGTCCACGTTTTTTTGTGACGCCCTGTACCTAGATATGCATCTATATGTACATGTAGATGTAGGTATGTACATACATGTACGTATATATGCATATACTCACATATTATTTGTATTATCACACACACACACACACACACACACACACACACACACACACACATATATATATATATACATATATATATATATATACATA
>NC_068985.1:112963726-112965914 GCF_001194135.2 Octopus bimaculoides
TATATATATATATATATGCATTTATAATATAAACTGTAGTAAATTTAGAAACAGAAACAAGATATTCTATGTAAGTACGTAAGTATGTATTTAAAAGATTTTCATGTGTACAAGTCCCTCGTGGTTAACGAGATCTCCCTGTGCACCTGTTCCTATATAAGGAAGGAATAAAATACATTTTCATTTCAGTATGTATGTTAGTGTGTGTGTGTGTGTGGGTGTACATTGGTGTGTATAGAGTTGTATTGCTGCGTATAAGGCAAAAAACTGGAACGAAGCAGCGTCAGCAGTAACATTGACAACATCATCGACAACCACAGGAAGATCATCATCATCAGCATCATCATCAACATCATGAGCACCATTATCATCATTTTCATCATCATCCTCAACAGCAGCATCCAGATCATCATCATCATCATCATCATCATCATGAGCAACGTCATCATCATTTTCATCATCATTATCGTCGGCAATACCATCATTGTCATCAACGGCATCATGATCATGATCATTATCGTCATCATCATCGTCATCATCATCATCATCATCATCATCATCATCATCATCATCATCATCGTCATCATAATCGTAACCATTATCAACATCAACATCAACAAAATCGTCGTGAACATCAAGGCATCATCGTCATCATCATCATCATCATCATCATCATCAACATCAACAACAACAACAACAACAACCACTACAACATCAACAACAATAATTGTTGCTACAGCAACAATTGTAACTTCAGTAACAACAACAATATCAACTATGACCAAGACCGCTCAACCTGCTAGAAACAACAGTCAAATCTGCCTCGAACTCTTTCCCATCGTTTTGTACACAATGCCCGAAAAAAATATTAGGCGGTGTGGTCATCGTTGGAAGTCTTTCGGTCTGTGAGATTAGGACAAAACAACAACAGCAAAAACAATAGTCACAAGACCATAATGCTAGCAACATAAACAGCAGCAGAAACAGCAGCAGCAGCAGCAACAGCAGCAGTAGCAACATTGATAAGAACGACAAAACTAGCAACAACAAAAACAAAAGTAGCAGCAGTAACAACAACAACAACAGCAACAGCAACAACAGCAGCCGGCAACAACAACAGCAGCAACATCAGCAGCAGCAGCCGGCAACAACAACAGCAGCAGCATCAGCTGCAGCAGCCGGCAACAACAGTTGAAGCAGCAGCGGCAGCAGCCGGCAACAACAGTTGAAGCAACGGCTACAACAGCAGCGGCAGCAGCAGCAGCAGATAAAGGCAGCCACAGCAACGATGATAACAACAATAAAAGCAGCGGCGATAGCAGCAGCGACTGCAGCAGCAACAGCGACTGCAGCAGCAACAGCAGCAGCAGAAGCATCAACTGAAATAACAGCAACAGCAACAGCAGCAGCAGCAGCAGCAGTATCATCAGTAGCAGCAGAAACAGTAGCAGAAGCGAGAACAGCAGTAAATGGAATAGCAAAAAAAAAAGAAACAACAGCAGCAAAGGCAACAACAGCAGAAACAACTCCAGCGGTAGCAGCAACAGCAGCAGAAACTGTAGCAGCAGCAGCAGCAGCAGCAGCAGCAGCAGCAACAACAAAAACAACAACAAGCAGAATGGCAACAACAACAACAATGACAACAGCAACAACAGCAGCAGAAACAACAAAGAATCAGTATCAGTAACAGTCAAAACAATAACAGCGAGACGACGGCGAAAGTGAAAGTAAAATAAATTAAAATGAGAGAAAATACATATATGTTCTTTCTTTGTTTTTGGTTTTTCTTTGTTTCTGAATATCATTTGAATTTGATCATTTTTTTTATTATTCATGTCCTAAGTAGCAAATAGCATTCAGGAATCCATTTTTTTTTTTTTGCTTACTTCAATCGCACATATATACGTTAATATATATATATATATTCAGTAATGTGGTGAGTTGGCAGAATGGTTAGCACGCCGGTTGAAATGCTTAGCGGTATTTCGTCCGTCTTTACGTTTTGGCGGGGGCTCAAATGCCACCGAAGTCGATTATCCTTTTGGGATTGCTAAAATAAATACCTGTTGAACACTGGGGTCGATGTAATCGACTTAGACCCATGGTTCCCAACCTGGGGTCCACAACACTTGGTGGTCCGCAAAGGTAGTACTGGAGGTTCGTGAACAAAATCCAAAATTTCATATAT
>NC_068985.1:112966592-112970030 GCF_001194135.2 Octopus bimaculoides
TATATATATATATATATATATCTTAAAAGGGATCCGTGGGAAAACTCATTTAAATATAAATAAAAGGCTTGGGAACCATTGATAGGAACCATTGTGAAAAGGTTGTGAACCACTGACTTAGATCCTCGCACGAAATTGCTGGTCTTCTACCAAAATTTGAAACCAAAGTATGTATTCATTTACATACGCAAAGACTCATACACACGTACACACATTTATTCAATTAATGTATGTATTAATAAAATTACATAAAGACTTACTTCTAACCCACACGCGCACCTGTATCATTACTCACATTACTATGTGTTTATAAATATATATATGTATACATATATAATTTTCTTATTGCTTTCAGCCAGTGGCTGTGGTCATCCTGAGGTACCACCATTTACTATGTATGTATGTATGTATGTGTGGAGGTGCAATGGCCTAGTGGTTTGGGCAGCGGACTCGCGGTTTCGATTCCCAGACCGGGCGTTGTGAGTGTTTATTGCGCGAAAACATCTAACGCTCCACGAGGCTTCGGCAGGGGATGGTGGTGAACCCTGCTGTACTCTTTCACCACAACTTTCTCTCACTCTTTCTTCCTGTTTCTGTTGTACCTGTATTTCAAAGGGCCAGCCTTGTCACACTGTGTCACGCTGAATATCCCCGAGAACTACGTTAAGAGTACACGTGTCTGTGGAGTGCTCAGCCACTTGCACGTTAATTTCACGAGCAGGCTGTTCCGTTGATCGGATCAACTGGAACCCTCGACGTCGTAAGCGACGGAGTGCCAAAAATAACTAATGTATGTATGTATGCACGTATGTATGTATGTATGTATGTATGTATGTGTGTGTGTTCGTGCGTGTTTGTGAGTGTGAGTACGTATGTACGCATATTAATAAACATACGTTAGCAATGGCGAAAAGATAATGTGAACCAAGAATAACATCAACCATGCTCCACCACCACCACCACAACCACTACCATCACCTCATCTTTCTTCTTTTACTAGAACTTCTACTAATGATAACGTTTTCTTTATTAGTCACAAGGGTTCGAAGAGATACAGGAAAAATATAAGGTAGCGTTAAACCGGAAGCTTACAAAAACGTGTAGGGTGAGACCTAGAAATTGTACAAACATGATCGGGTGGAGATGAAAGACATTATACGTTACGTGGTTGGACAAATTAAAAATTAATAAGACACAAACGTTTACTCAACTATGATAAATCACACAATAATTAAAACAAGATATTTATATTTTTTACTTGAGTCATTATTTTTTCCCGATAATGAGGACGATGTAGTCTCATTTGCCGATTCATGAGTTGTGCATGTTGTCACCCTAGAACCGACATCCTCCGCAATTTGTTATTGATGCCTTTGTTCTGTTCTTTTAGATTTTTGTACAGAAAGTTTTAAGATGGCTTTTGCTGCCACATATGTAACAGCTAAGTTGTCTATCTTAGACGTTGAACTTTGAGATTTTCTCCTCGGCACCTTCAATATACACAGTTCTGATATTGTTTTGTAGTCTTGCTCGATCATGAGAACACGCACGTCATTGATGGCCCCGCTTGGCTACATATTGCCGAAGGTTACATATCTACAGTTCAAGTATCCATATTGTGTCACGAAAGTGACTGCTAGCTCGTCACCGATGTCCTAGAAGTTGATTCTTTTGTTCCTCCTTTCTAAATACTCCAGAGTAAACGCAGATATATTGGGTAGTATTTGGTCTTCAGCTTTTGTCCCAACTTCTGTTTTAAAGATGAGACATGTAAAACATATGTATTTTATTTCTCAATGATGGATATTTCACTTACACTCGTTAGTGCTATCTCCAACTCGTACTTGGAGGAAACGTAAGCCTGTTGTGTTCTTGACAAGGCAGAGATAAGCTACTTTTCTTCTCTTACCAGCCCCTGTCTTTAAAGGACTGGTGTCAGTCCGATATACATGAAATTTGCAAGATTTCGATCTTCCAGCAAAGTGCTCCATATCGAGAACTTTTTGTTTAGAAAGGAAAAAAATATTGCGACGGACAGCCTTGGTACGTGCATTTGATGCTGTTGTTGTGGCTGCCAAATGGATTGTTTATTTTGCTATATTTTCGTATTAAAGTGATATATTTTTGTTTCTGTTATCTGTTTGTGTGTTCATTAATATGTTTTATACAATTTGTTTTCTTTTGCTGAGTAGTTGTTTTGCATTGTTTACTACAATCTGAGAGACGGATCCGAAGAAAGAGAAGGCCAATTCTTTTACATTAGCATTACACTGTTGAATAAAATGAATATATATTAACGAAATAACCGACTCTTTTTGGAAGGACTACTCTTACTAGTGAAGACATTACAGAAGATTTATCAAGCATCCCTGTGTGAAATAAAATCGAAAATGAAAATTACATTTTCCTGTTATACATGTAAAGCATCAAGCAGACCTGGAGTAAGATTTTATTCACGCATTGCAAAATGCAAACGGAACAAGTATGATGAATTGAAGTGGGAAATACGCAAGTTTGGGGCAATGAAGAGAGTGGACGTGATACCAATAGTGATTTATCCGATTAGAAATATCAACACTCAACTACCAACATGACTCAAAAGATTGGTACAAATATAAAGACAGAACACTTACAAAAAATCAGCATTGCTTGGAACTACAAGAGTTCTCCACAAGGTTCTTGAAGCATGATCAGTAAAGAAATGCCACCTTAGTCTGCTGGCTGTGGACAGCTGACATTTTCCATTATATCCAGCAAAATAAGCTGAGAGTTTTCATCAATAATAATAATAATAATAATAATAATCCTTTCTACAAAATGCTCAATGCCTGGAATTTTGGAGGAAGGGACTAGTCGATTACGTTGAGCACAGTGTTTCACCGGTACTTAATTTATCGATTCCGACAGGATAAAAGGCAAAGTCCGACCTCGGCGGAATTTGAACTCAGAACGTAGCGACAGGCGAAATACTACTAAGCATTTCGTCCCGCGTGCTAACTATTCAGCCAGCTAGCCACCTTTGAAATTGAGCATTCTATAAATGAAGCATAAAAAGTCTTTTATTCATTTTTGTTTCTTGAACCCTTGGTCTCATAAGGTCAAACGCTCAGTTTCTTATTTCTTTATTGCCTCCAAGGGGCTACACACATAGGGGACACACAAGGATAGACAAACGGATTAAGTCGATTACATCGACCTCAGTGCGTAACTGGTACTTATTTAATCGACCCCGAAAGGATGAAAGGCAAATTCGACCTCGGCGGAATTTGAACTCAGAACGTAGCGACAGGCGAAATACTACTAAGCATTTCGTCCCGCGTGCTAACTATTCAGCCAGCTAGCCACCTTTGAAATTGAGCCCAACTTGATGTGCTATCAAGGTCGCTGTTCACAAGCCTTTATCAACAAGGACACCGACACAATAATAATAATAATAAT
>NC_068985.1:112970426-112975955 GCF_001194135.2 Octopus bimaculoides
GAGAGAGAGAGAGAGAGAGAGATATGTGTGTATATATATATATATATATATATATATATATGAGATAGGAATAGATGCTTAACGAAGCACTTTTATAATTAGACGATTTTAGATATGTTGTTATAGCTTACAGTATTGAAGTCAGACATCAAGGCCTGACCTTTGTTAATATAACTTAAGGGTCTTCATTTTACATTGATGTATTAAAATAATACAGAGTTTAATCAGTGTGAAAATTTAGTAACCCGGAGCTTAGGCTATGTTTAAGTTGGCTTCTGAAATGAAATAGATAAATGTCTAGATATCCTAACCTTTGTTGTGATCAGTGTTTCTTTTTGCGCAATACTACCAATAGAAAGAATAAGCCTCTATTAAACATGTCTAACGTAAAGAGCCATTGAATCAGATTCTACGTCAAAGCTTCTCAAGGTTCTTTTTTGTTTTGTTTTGTTTTAATCATTTGTTGCAGTCATTATACTGCGGCCATGCTGCAGCATTGCATCAAAGAGTTTAGTCAAGCAAAACGACCCCAGTAATTATTTTTTTTAAAGTCTGGTACTTATTCTATCGGTCTCTTTTGCTGGACCACTAAATTATATTGGAAGGGGATAGATACAACATGAGCACACACACACACACACACACATATTCATAGATATATACTTATGTGCATATGTACATATACATATATATACATACATACATATGTATAAATATACATATATACGACGGGCTTCTTTCATGGCTTTGGTCACCACAAAACACAACTACCAACATACTGATCAATATTAAAAGCCTAGTTTACCCATAAGTCATTTCATCTATATAATCTGGAACACAAAAACAAAGTTAGGACCGTTAATACTCGTATTCACTCACAGGATAAAAATTTTAAATTTCTTCGAAAATTAGGGCAATTAAAAATACCTCTATCACTCCACTTTTTTTTGAGTACTCGAAAAGAACTCTCCAGCACCTCTTTTGTAAAACAGAACACTACATGGTCTGTTGAAATATTAAAAACACAGAGTGCGGTATAAAACCCTTCTGTATTCTTCACGGCTATGGATGTAGTGCTCATTAGGTTAGGCAGATGATAATGTAAGCTTCCTACATGTAATCTTCTGCTGTTCATTTATAGTAGCTTGAAGTGGTGAACACTGCGCGTTTATTGTTGAGTTCAAACGTTTTCTATAAATGGTAAGTTGTGGACTTTGTTTTGGCTGGGGGCATACTCTGTAGTAATCAAACTTTCCTACTGTCTTTAAACCTCATTGGATAATAGAATCTTATGTTTGTGTTTGGATAATAGACGGGATGGTCATGGGAGGAATGTGCTCCTATCCACTTCACTTCAGTCCACTCCAGTCCAAAACCAAAAGTGAGTAAGCCCGTGACGGACCAGCTTCACGTCCAGGGAGTGAATATATACACCATAGAAACTAGGAAACACGTCTTATGAGTCTATATGACTCGGGAAGGCGCTTTTCCTCATCTTATGTATATACGACGGGCTTCCAGATAGTTTCTGCCGATCCATTCACTCACGGTGCATTGGGACTGAACCCAAAACGACGTCGTTACAAAAGCTAGCTTCTTAACCACACAACCATGCCTGCATCTATACTCTTTTACTTACTTCAGTCATTTGACTGTGGCCATGCTGAAGCACCACATTTAGTCGAGCAAATCGACCCCAGGACTTATTCTTTGTAAGCCTAGTACTTATTCTATCGGTCTCTTTTGCCGAACCGCTAAGTTACGGGGACGTAAACACAAAACCATCGGTTGTCAAGCGATGTTGGTGGTGGGGGAACAAACACAGACACACAAACACACAAGCCCGTCGTACAAAGACATATACGACGGGCTTCTTTCAGTTTCCGTCTACCAAATCCACTCACAAGGCTTTGGTCGGCCCGAAGCTATAGTAGAAGACATTTGCCCAAGGTGCCACGCAGTGGGACTGAACCCGGAACCACGTGGTTGGAAAGCAAGCTACTTACCACACAGCCACTCCTGCGCCTTCCTATAATGAAGAATTTGGGGAAAATAAAATTTTATCATTTATGTTTAGAGCATAAATTAACATGAAATTTTCATGGAAGCGTTTTATTTAAATCATTTTATAAGAGGAAGTACTTATGACGGAACCAAGGATGTCAGGCGGGTTAAAGAAGTCAATCACCGATATTCCTCATGTTTTGGTAAATGTGGGCGTGTACAATACAATATGAACGATGAGAAACATAAACGCAATTAATGGTTATGTGGTTGGATAGAAGCCAGCAATGTGGTGCCAGAAAAGTGTAAATATACTAAGGGCATGGTATCCTTTATAGGTAACAGGAGAACAACAAATTATTTGGGGCTTTAAGTGGGTGACTGAAATGTCTTATTACATAAAAGGTTCATCTGCCTGGAGACTGGAAAAAACGAAACGAAATATTCCGTGATGTTTTGTTACCGGTATTGTTTTTAGTGTAGTAATAGGAGAAGCTGATAATAGTTTCTTATCTATTACTTATAAATGTTTTCACAAAGATCGTTTGCCTTGTTATAGATCGGATTCAAGACGTTTAAAATATCGGAAATATAACTAGATTGGTTGACGCTAGTCCCTTTATCTCGTTTACCTCTAACACTGTTGAAGTGTTTGTTGTGTTTGCTTGAAATGTTGAACAGTGTTGTAGGGGTTACAAAAGGACGAAAAGCAATAAGAATATCTTTTCTTGTTCATGACATAGTTACAGCTATTTCTGAATTTACATACATCGCCTTGTTCTATTGTTGTTGCTGTTGTTGTTGTTTCTCTCGTTGTTCTTATTTTCGATATTACTTTTGATGCTGCTAAGCACAAGGTTATATTTAATTGGGGAAATAAGGCGGCGAGTTAGAAGAATAGTTAGCACACTGCACAAAAATGCCTAACAGCATTTTCCCGGTACTTTTTGTTTAAGTTCAAACTTCACTGGTGTTAACTTTACCTTTCATCCTTTTGAAGTCGATGAAATAAGTACCAGGTGAGCATCATGGTCGATGTAATCAACTTTCCTCAACTCTCTTTCCTCGAAACTTTGAGACTTTGTACCTATAGTAGAAAAAAATTATTAAGACGGCGAGCCGGCAAAATCGTTAGTCCGTCGGACGAAATTCTTAATTGCATTTCTTCTGGTTTTGCATTCTAAGGTCAAATTCTGTCAAGTTAACTTTGCTTTCGTCCTTTGGGATCGATAAATTAAGCTCCAGCAATCGACTAGACTCCTGCATCATAATTTCAGACCTTGTGTCTATAGCAGAGAGAAATTTAGTGGTGGAAAGGTATAGCTAACCCGAATCAACTTCAGCTTATTGTTTTTAATTTTATTTATCTTCGAACGACAATGTCTACTCAAGCGAAATTTCGCTTCGTAACCGTGAAGATAGAAATTACAAACTGTCTTGTATTTAGTCAATCGACTTCAAATGCTCACCATTTCAGCCGTCCTATAATTGCTGGAACGAAAAGTACTAAGATGAATATATGATGATCATGATGATCATGTCTGTCCTGTGGAGGCGAAATGGCCCAGTGGTTAGGGCAGCGGACTCGCGGGCATAGGATCGCGGTTTCGATTCCCAGACCGGGCGTTGTGAGTGTTTATTGAGCGAAAACACCTAAATCTCCACGAGGTTCCGGCAGGGGATGGTGGCGAACCCTGCTGCACTGTTTCACCACAGCTTTCTCTCACTCTTACTCCCTGTTTCTGTTGTGCCTGTAATTCGAAGAGTAAGCCTTGTCACACTGTGTCACGCTGAATATCCCCGAGAACTACGTTAAGGATACACGTGTCTGTGGAATGCTTAGCCACCTGCACGTTAATTTCCCGAGCAGGCTGTTCCGTTGATCGGATCAACTGGAACCATTCACGTCGTAAGCGACGGAGTGCCAACAACATGTGTTTCCTCATATAACTCAAGTCAGTAAAACGGTTACTACCAGGATCCCTTTGCCATGAATTATGGATACCACACCATCAAAGATTACTTCTGTTATATGGTCCTCAAGGACTTGTTTAGACTTAAAAACTTAGAGTTTTAGTTCGTACAGTATTGTTTGAGAAACGTCACTTTATTCTATAAATGAAGCATAAAAAGTCTTCTATTCATTTTTGTTTCTTGAACCCTTGGTCTCATAAGGTCAACCGCTCAGTTTATTATTTCTTTACTGCCCACAAGAGGCTACACACATAGGGGACACACAAGGATAGACAAACGGATTAAGTCGATTACATCGACCTCAGTGCGTAACTGGTACTTATTTAATCGACCCCGAAAGGAGGAAAGGCAAATTCGACCTCGGCGGAATTTGAACTCAGAACGTAACGGCAGACGAAATACCGCTAAGCATTTCGCCCGGCGTGCTAACGTTTCTGCCAGCTCGCCGCCTTTCAACTGCTCAGTTTCTATCGCATTTAGGAGACCGAGATAACAACACTCTCCCTGAACGAGATGCCTATCCTTTTCAGGACTCAAGACCAGTAATTCTGGGGGAAGGAGGTAAGTAGATTAAGTCGATTACTTCAACCCTAGTTGATGCCTTATTTTATCGACTTCGAAGGGATGAAACGCAAAGTTGACCTCAGAATGCACCTATGCCATTGACGATATTTTGCTGTTTAGAGTGACGGCTATCGTAGAGTACAAAGAGGTATTTTGGTTAAGAAAGGGAGAATTAAGCGGTTAATATCCCGTTGAAATGGTTTCACTTCAGATACTTTGCCTCTATATGAAAGACGCCAATCTCACAAACTACGGTTCCCCCACACCGTTATACGTGTCTTAGTGAGAAATCAATAATTTTCTCATTAGAGAAAGGAGTTTTTACAGTTGAATACCTTTCCTTACAATCAAGATTTTGTAGAAAAGAAAAGAGCCTGAAGTGTTTGAAATTAAGATTTCATGCTCAACAGGAAAAACAACAACAACAAAATAAAACTCAAGAGAAATCCTTATATTTGTTTTACATCTGATACATTTGAAGTTCAGCTCTCTGTACATATATGGTATCTATCTACCTGTATATCTATCTATCTATCTATCTATCTATCTATCTATCTATCTATCTATCTATCTATCTATGTCTGTCTGCCTGTCTGTCTGTGCGTACGTCCGTCCGTTTGTCTATCTGTCTATCCGTCCGTCCGTCCGTCCGTCCATCCATCCATCCATCCATCCATCTGTTTATTTATCTATCTGTCTGTCTGTCTGAAGAAACTAGTCCATAACGATAGTCAATCTGGTTATGTTCTTTATCGATATATTGAGAGGTGGTAAGGTCTAGCGACACAAGGTTATTGGGCAAATAAGAGCACTAATGTGTCAATGAATCAATGAACCAAGGAATCAATCAATCAGTCAATCAATCAATCAATCTATCTATCTATCTATCTATCTATATATCTATCTATCTATCTATCTATCTATCTATCTATCTACCTATCCACCTACCGGTCTGCCTGTTTGTGAATCTCTGTGTATATATATATA
>NC_068985.1:112976056-112978692 GCF_001194135.2 Octopus bimaculoides
CTTCTTCTTCTTCTTCTTCTTCTTCTCCTTCTTCTTCTTCTTGTTATAGTTAGCAACATCATTTCGTCATTTCTCCTTCTTTTGCCATCCAACGTGTTCGCGATATGAATCTATTTGATGAATCATCCAGATTTTTTTTCTTGTAATAGCTACACCGTCGATGTTATCAGTAATATTGGCGTCAAAAACTCCACCTCATATACTAATGTCTAAAATTTGCGTTGACACACTACATCTTCTGGTTATTTTATGCTTCCCTGCTTCTGTCTTACTGATTAGATTCTGATAGCATCTATTATTATTATTATTATTATTATTATTATTATTATTATTATTATTATTATTATTATTATTATTATCATTATCTGCTGATGTTTGTTGTTGTAAATATTTATTTATGATTTTTATCTACAGCTATTGAAAAGAAGTAAGAGTTAAGATTTCAGAATTCCGCTCGTTTCTCATTTCTCAAACGGTAAAGGCAGACAATATCTTCTTTATGTCTTTGTTTTGATACTCCATACATCAAACGCTGTCGGTGTTTGGCATAGAAGAGTGAACACAAATTCTGTATTGGCTTCGCACAGGAAACGTTAATAGTTTGCCGTGTATACAAATCAACAAGCGAAACGAAACGTTAACTAAATAAATAGATCATAAACAACCTAAAGTGTAATTGAAACGGATATGAACCCTATATAAATTAGTCCCCCATTTAGGGTTGGCATTTGTAAGGATGTTGATGGATTTTATTAAAAATATATATAAGGGGTTATTGGGTGTAAAATGTTGAGACGGGTGTGGAAACCCTATATATGTCGGTCGTTGATTTGGGCGTAGAATTTGCTAAGGTGTTTCGAATATAATTTGTTAGGAATATGACACTTTTTTAAATCTATCTATCTATCTATCTATCTATCTATCTATCTATCTATCTATCTATCTATCTATCTATCTATCTGTCTGTCTGTCTGTCTGTCTGTCTGTGTGTTTACTATATTTGTGTGTGTGTACGTATATTTGTGTGTGTGTACGTATATTTGTGTGTGTGTACGTATATTTGTGTGTGTGTACGTATTTAAAATGTTGGCACAAGGCGAGCAACTTCGGGGGAGTGGTAAGTTAATCACATCGATAGATAGTACTGGTACTTATTTTATCGACCCCGAAAGGATGAGAGGTAAAGTGGACTTCGGCGGAATTTGAATTCAGAACGTAGAGACGGACGAAATGCCGGTATGCATTCCAACCGGCGTGATAACGATTCTGCTAGCGTACAGCCTTTAAAGTCATAAATAACAGCATGCCAAAAATCGTTTATTGCATGATATACAGCGATATCTGAAAAGGTGATTTGCACATTTCGTCTTAATATGTCCTGGCAGATTCTAACGCAAAATATGTTAGTCGCTGTACATCAGAAGAAAACAACTCTCTTTTACGACGGCAATGTGTTCATATCACACTCGGATCAATAGCGCAAGAGATTCTGGGGCACCGGCGTTTCAACATTTATCTCATTAGCCGGAAGTACCCGGACCTTTGAGCCTAAAGAAGACCCTGTAGATTTATTTATAATTTCAACAAACTGTTTGCTGATCAGTGATTATGTGTAGCAACCGGCAGAACAAACATTATTTGCACTGTGTGCAGTGAGTTATGAAAAGATTATTAACATATGTATTCTGAAAACGACTTTAAATATTGAGTTAAAAACCGTTTAGAGATTTTTAAAAATAACTCCAAGGCTGTCTATATATAGCCCTATATATGCAGTGTTATTGTCTATAAGACGTAACAGGACATATGTGAATACTATATACGTTGGTAAGTGATTTAGCAGTAAACCAGTCCTATTATATGGCAGTGAACCATGGACTCTGACAAATGTTGTTGGCACTCCGTCGGTTACGACGACGAGGGTCCCAGTTGATCCGATCAACGGAACAGCCTGCTCGTGAAATTAACGTGCAAGTGGCTGAACACTCCACAGACACGTGTACCCTTAACATAGTTCTTGGGAATATTCAGCGTGACACAGAGTGTGTCAAGGCTGGCCCTTTGAAATACAGGTACAACAATAATATTAAGTGATTAAGGGTTGAAGTTTATCAAGAGGTCTCAAATATAATTTTGGTTTTTTAGTTTTTTGGTTCTAAAGTTAGACATTTAATTATAGAATTGGTAATAGATTGCAGAAAGTTTGTTCCACACATTTTTGGAATGTACTGGTTTAGGTTATTTAATTTAGTGATGATAGTTTTTAGGTTAGAGGTGTGGCTTACCTTGCTGATCTATCGATATATAGGTAAATACATTGCATATGATGGACTCTCCTATCGTAAACAATAGGTGAGGATTCCACATTGCTTGCTGAACAATCTACACAGACCATTTGATTGAAGATATCAAATGTTTATGGTGTACATTAACTTACTCCTCTCATCGAATCGGCATTGCCTGTTCAGTACACAGTATATCATACGTCAGATATAGAAATGATCGCATAGCAATGCGAAATAAAATGTCTGATCAAGAATCCAACACACTAATATTAATATATTTGTGTATGTGTGTGTCTATATATCTGTATCTCTCTATATATTTGTATCTATACATATATATATATATATATA
>NC_068985.1:112980253-112981259 GCF_001194135.2 Octopus bimaculoides
ATATATATATATATATATAAGTACATACGTGCATATGTATGTATGTATGTATGTATGTATGTATGTATAAAGACACTTAGGTACGGCCGGAACAATGCGAGAAGTGCAAAGTAAACTGCAAAACAAAAAGAAAAAGAAAACAGAACAAGTTGCATTTTTACTTTGTATTTCTATATTTCGGGGTTAATACCTCTTCTTCAAGACATTTAGAATTCGCGAGGAATGGAAAGTTCGTTACTCAGATGTTTAGGGGAAGAAGAAGGAAGAAAGCATACACAGACTGGTGTTGCTACAGCAACCAATTTGTTTCATGTAGTTCCTTCCTGTTGTTAATGGCTGGTCTTAATGCGTTTATAAGTAGAACTCCATGATTCTGAGATCGCCGCTGGCTCAGTGGCTAGAGCGTCTTTCTCACAATCAAGAGGTAGTGAGTTCGATTCTCGGACCGGGTTGTATGTTGTGTTATTGAGCAAGACAGTTGCCAGTGGCTAGCATGCATAATAGAGTCAATAGACAACATATTTTTCATATAAAATTAGCGTGCATTTCTATACACAAAAGAGGTGAACTTTACAGAACACCTTACATGCTAAAGGGAGCAGTTAAAGTTCAAAACACGGATAAAAGTAATTTCGAAGGGGATGTATATATATATATATATATATAAATATATATATATATATATATAAATGATAATGCAAATAATATGTGAGTATATGGATATATACATAAATGTATGTACATACTTACATCTACATGTATATATAGATGCATATCTGGGTACAGAACGTCACAAAAAAAAAAAAAACGTGGACAAAATGAAAAACAGAACATAAACAAAGCACGGAAAACAAACTTTTTTTCGGACAACGGTAGGAACACACAGGAAAACAGACAGGCCACATAGAGAACATTTCCTTCATCAACTGCTCCTATTCTAAACTAAGCGTTTCGAAGAGTTCACACATCTGTATGTGTGTGTGTGTGTGTGTGTGTGTGTGTGTGT
>NC_068985.1:112981524-112982458 GCF_001194135.2 Octopus bimaculoides
CAACTGCTCCTATTCTAAACTAAGCGTTTCGAAGAGTTCACACATCTGTATGTGTGTGTGTGTGTGTGTGTGTGTGTGTGTGTGTGTGTGTCTGTATTTGTACCCCCATCACTGCTTGACAACCGGTGTTGGTTTGTTTACGTCCCCGTAAAAAAAAGCAACTGATAGAATAACTACTAGGCTTTAAAAAATAAGTCCTGCGTTCGATTTGATCGACTAAAACTCCACCAAGGCTGTGCTTCAGCATGGCCGCACTCAAATGACAGAAACGAGTAAAAAGTAAAAAAAAAAAAAAAGAATAAAAGAATATACGCACACATTACTATTGAGTATGAAACATAAATAGACGGATGTGAACCACATACAATTTGACTAATAATTCAGTATTTAAAATTTACTGAGTTTCACATATAATTTATAAGGAATTCGAAGATGTTGCCTAAAAAAGCATCTACAAGGTTATTGTGTACAAAACGTAAAGAGTTTGTATACTGAGTGCAACTAGTTTATCTAGAAGTGAAAAATAAACATAGAGTCTCATGAAAAATTACTAGAGACCATGGAAATGAAAATAACTTCAATGTTATTATGTAAACAACAAATTTGTGTTATTAGGTTGGTGGTAAGTAACCGATGAAGATCTGGGTTATATAAATCATATTACCGTGATTTGATTAGATTTTGTTCAGCATTATCTTTACTCTGTATGGGTGTGGTGCATTCAGGTAACATTGCAAACGATATTTTATAACATCAGCCCGCCACTTCACCACTCTCTACCATCAGCCGTCATCAACGCCGCCGCTGTAGCGATCTCTACATCACGATAATGACGATCGCGATGATCACCAGCGCCACCACCACCACCACCACTACCAACGCAACCACCACTACCACCACCACCACCACCACTACCAACGCAACCACCACTACC
>NC_068985.1:112982500-112983411 GCF_001194135.2 Octopus bimaculoides
ACATACATGAATACATTCATACATACATACATATATACATACATACATACGTATGTATGTAATTATGTATGTGTAAATATATATGTATATATATGTATATTATATATATGTATATATATATATATATGTTGAGATAAATATATATTTATAAGTATGTATACGTGTATAAATGTAATTGATAACTATATATACGCGTATATATACATACACACACACATATATAAATATATATTTATATACATCTACATACATATATATATATGTATGTATGCATATGTATATATGTTTATATAAATATATACTTATAAGTCTTGTATATGAGTATAAATGTAAGTTTCTATATACATATGCATATATCTGTTCATCTACGCACAAGCGCACATATACATACACACACGCATATACACACATACACACCCACACACGTATATACATATGCGTACACTCGCATGCGGCCCATACATACACACATACATGCACAGAGCCACGCACGTTAAAACTCGACAACACCGTAAGGAATAATGGTACTCCAAGATGTTGATAATTATTGATAGGAGTTTTTACCACTATCAGACACTTTTAATGACCACAACTGGGTCAACATCACTAGTGCTAATGATAAACAAAAGAACAAACTAATAACAGAGACTTGGCTTTATTTACATCCACCTTTGCTATCGTTTCGAGTTCATCGCTCACGTTTCGTAGTTTAGCTATTAATACATACATACATACATACAAATACACATATACATACATGCCTACATGCATTACATACATGGAGACAATGTTTCAAATAGACAGATAAAGCTTTGTGTTTAAATGTACAGAATATATATACGCGTACACATGTAAAAACAGAAGGCAGACTCAAAACTTTTAGATGATATATATATATATATATATATATA
>NC_068985.1:112986165-112990914 GCF_001194135.2 Octopus bimaculoides
TATATATATATATATATATATATATATATATATATATATATGACGGATTTCTTTCTGTTTCTGTCTACTAAATCCGCTCACAAGGCTTTAGTTAGCCCGAGGCTATAGTAGAAGACACTTACCCAAGATACCACACGGTAGGAGTGAACCCGGAACCATGTGGTTGGGAAACAAACTTCTTACCACGCAGCTACGCCTGTGTCTTTATAAATGCTTGTGTCTTTGTGATCAGACATATACATATTACAGACCATTTAGATCATTTAATATTTTCATAGCACTATCACCTGACCGAAAACTGGGTCTTTGGACTGACATACACCAGCATCTAATATTCGCCACAACGTCATATCACATGCTATTGCTGCTTAACCTCCAATCTGCCTTGTTGAATCAGGTTTATAATCAACGACATCCCACCCATAACCATCCCGCCTTTTTATATATCAAGGATTACATTATCCAATATGTTCTTCATTTTTCTCTTTTTAATATAGCTGTAATGTGTGTGATTTGAATGAGATTTGGTTGCTATTTCTAATGCATCAATTGAATGACCACTTAGAGATACCTCTGATGCCCTGGCAAAAAAAATATTACTTTGCTAAGTAGGGGTTCCTGTTATCCCCTAATTAGAAATGTCAATGTGTTATGCTTGCTCAGCGTGATACAGCATTTCGCCGCTAGATGTCCTAGTTGAAACAGTTTAGCCAATCAGCTGTTTCTCCTTTCAGAGCTGTTTTTTCACTCGTTCTGGTAGCTATGGTTACTACACTGGTCTGCAATCAATATCTCTCCTTGAAAGCGACAACCTATCAGTAAACTCGCTTGATTTTGTAGGCATTGAGAAAGAATTTAAGGTAGAGAGAGAGAGAGAGAGATGGAGAGAGAGAGAGAGAGAGAGAGGGAGAAAGAAAGAAGAAGAAGAAGAAGAAGAGAGAGAGAGAGAGAAAAGGAGAAAGCAAGACAGAGAAAGAGCGAGAGAGAGAGAGGAGAGCAGGAGAGACGGGAGAGAAAGAGAGGAGAGAAAGAGGGAGAGATGGAGAGAGAGAGGGAGAAGGAAAGAGGAAGAGGGATACAGAAAAGGAGAAAGTGAGACACAGAGAGAGGGAGAGAGTGAGGGAGAGAGAGAGCTAGAGGAAGAGGGAAAGGTGGGGGAGAGATCGAGAGAGCGAGAGAGAGAGAGAGAGAGCAAGAGAGAGAGAGAGCAAGAGAGAGAGAGAGCGGGCGAGAGAGAGCAAGAGAGACAGAGCGAGAGAGAAAGAGAGAGTTAGAGGGAAAGAGAGAGAGAGAGAGAGCGAGAGAGAGAGAGAGATAGAGAGGGGGGAGAGCGGGTGAGAGAGCGAGAGAGAGAGAGAGAGAGAGAGAGCGGGTGAGAGACGGAGAGAGAGAGAGAACGAAAGAGAGGAAAGGAAAAGGTGGAAGATTGAGGATGAGGTATTGTAGACCGGCACGACTACAGCAACAGCAGCAACAACAACTGCAACTATATAAGGTCTACAAACAATACCAGCAACGACTGCTTCAAAGACAACAACAACAACAACAACAACAACAACGTCACTGCAACAAGACGAAGAACTATAAAAGGAGCAGTAACAGTGGCAACAACAACTATCCTTGATCAACAATAACAACGACTACTTCTGCTGCTGCTGCTGCCACTGCCACTACTACTACTACTACTACTACTACTACTACTACTACTACTACTACTACTACTACTATTACTACTACTACTACTACTACTACTGGTGGTGGTGGTGGTGGTACTACAACAACTACTATTATTATTACTGTTGCTGCTTTTGTTGCTGCAGCTGTTGCTACTACTACTACTACTACTACTACTACTACTACTACTACTACTACGGTTACTACTACTACTACTACTACTACTACTACTACTACTACTACTACTACTACGGCTACTACTATTACTACTGGCGGTGGTGGTGGTGGTGGTACTACAAGAACCACTACTTGTGGGGGGGGGTGATGGTTGTGCTGTTGCTACTACTACTACTACTACTACTACTACTACTACTACTACTACTACTACTACATAGTTACGATAAAGGCTGCAACAACAATCTACAGCAATCGCAAAGGCAATATCATCACAGACATCTTAGCCGTCACTGGCAAGCGAGTATCAACTGATAGCTTGTACCACGACTTCTTCATTTGTTTAAGGTACCTGCGAGGTGCCATCAAAAGGTGGCATCAAAACACTAGTAATGTTTAATAAAAAATTAACTTATTTACCTAAGTTTTACCATCATCTCCTTTGAAATAATCACCTTGCGCAGCAATACACTGGTCCCAGCGTTCCTACTACTTTTGGAATCTGGGCTGGAAGTCGTTTCCCGTAAGCGAGTCGAGGAACTTTTTGCGATTCGTTCTGGATTTCGACAACGGTGTTAAAACGGCGACCTTTGAGCTGCATTTTCATGTTGGAGAAGAGACGAAAATCCGTGGGTGCTAAATTTGGCGAATAGGGCCGGTGCGGAAGCGATACCATATTGTTTTTTGGCGAGAAAAGCTCGGTGACAGGGTGCATTGTTGTGAAGAATCCACTTCTTAGCGCTTCACAGATCTTGTCACTTTTACCGAATGTCCTCCCCCGAAATCTTGCAAACGTCTTTGATTGTCCTCTGACGATCCTCATACACAAGTTGATGAATTTTCTCCACATTTACGAGGGTTACGTTCGTGGCAAATCTTCCAGATCACTGATTGTCTTCCAGAGATGTTCTTCTGCTTTTGAAGTGCCTGTGCCGCTTGAAACATTGCATACGACCTATTTCCTCGTCGTCGCAAGCTTGCCGAAGCATGCTCAATGCCTCTGTAGCAGACTTATCCAATTTTAATTCAAAGTTTTCAAGTTGGCTCTTTGTTCCAACTTCCTGCCTATGACAAAAATTGCAGACTACAGCTTACACGTGATCACAAAAACGCAAATTTCACAATTTGTGAAGTAAACACAGTGATGTCACGCGGCACACTGCCTCATGAAGGTCACAGCTAGCTCTGAATGCGCACGCAACCATGTGCTGCCATTTGTTGGCGTGCTACAGAACTAATCCTGGAATTTTTTGATACCACATTGTATGTAGTCACAAATAGACATGGATGCCCTCCTGGCCCTTCTTCTTTTGGCCCAGCAGAACATCAAGGAGATGATTCGAAGACTACAGATCTAGGCCATCACTGGAACTGTAAGAATCTCTAAAACTTACCAAAAGTTTATCATTTAAGTATGTATGAGCATGTCTAAGCATGCCATTATATGCATCAGAATACATACATAAAACTAAACATGCAATTTGCATACATACATACACATACACATACATAATACAAACATACATACATGCATACATAAATACATACATACAAAAATGCCTTGTTGTTGAAATTCCAATGAAGGAGCCTTGGATCTAGGTTAGAAACCAGGTCTTTCTCTATTGGCAAGAGATGTTGAAATAAAACTAAATAATCACACAAACATACTATATACATCTTAATATATAAAATACTCTGTCTGTGTGTGGGTCCTCAATGCACGCTCAAACCTCTGGATCAATATGTACCATAATTGTGGTACGTGAATAATTTGACCTTGGAAAGAATAATACGGTCTTGATTTATTTATTTTTTTTATTGAAAATAAATAATATTGCTCTGTATATAAAGATTCACTTCTACAAATCGTTTTCTCAACTTCCTGTGTTTGAACTTCCTCTCTTTGGCATCCTAAGCAGCTAGTTGCACACACACGTATGTATACAATATTACAGTTGTGACGATTTCAGATAAAAAAGAATTTCTATAGTTACTTACATTTTTTATATTCTTCTCCAGCTTTCTAGTAAAATTTCGAGAAAAAAATTGGAAAGTTAAGGAGCGGGTGTATTACAGTCTAAAAGGAGATTTTTTTTTTTTTGCATGTTCAGAATCTCCGTTGGCGACAAGGTCGGAATCCGTAGAAAAAAAAAACAAAACACAAAGGGGTGGCGTGCTTATACTTCGTGTCCTCTCACACACAGTTACATATAATGAAAAAAGTTCAAACGGGGGAATTATTCCATTCAATATCATGTTTATTATAGAGATTATGTAACAGATTATACTTTACACTTCTATATTTAACTGTGCGTGTATATTCCTTATTTTTGCTTCTGGTGTCTTCTACCTTTCTATTAGAACTGTTTACCTGGGAATTTACTTGAAGTGAAAAAAGAAAAATCGTAAGCAACAGATAAGTCGTCTTAATAACATATATCTGTGTACCAGACAGTTAGCTGTTATTTTTAGCGTGAGTTTTCTGGTGAGGGCTTCATTTGCCTTCATTGCCTGATGCTTCAGTAGAAATCTACGGATGCACAAACGCACATAACTCGAAATAGCCCCGAGTGAGGAACGGTTCTCAAAAATAATCCCCAATTGCTTCCCCCCCCCCAAATTCCTATATGCTCTGAACCTACATAGTCCGAGGTATATTTGTAGACAATTTCATTAAAAAATATCCATTTTTCTGAAAGTTATCACCCAAACTCAGGGCGGGGGCAGAAAGCCTGTGGTGAGATGGTACCCACTGTCAATGATCTCATAATGCATATGCTCCCAAACATTGCACAAAACTTTTGCAACAGTCAATGGCTCTGTGAGTGAGCCATCTTAGCTCCACGTAATAACGCTGTCAACAAAATCAACTGGGATCTCTTGCAGCTGTTGCCCGGACAA
>NC_068985.1:112990984-112993781 GCF_001194135.2 Octopus bimaculoides
CGGCAAAAGAGACCGAAAGAATAAGTACTAGGCTTCCAAAGAATAAGTCCTGGGGTCGATTTGCTCGACTAAAGGCGGTGCTCCAGCATGGCCACAGTCAAAAGACTGAAACAAGTAAAAGAGTAAAAGAGTATATCTCTGAAAGTTATGACGAACTGAAGTGGACTCCGGTTAATTTTTCTAAAATCTTCCCCACTCCCTCCTAAAACACATTCCCCCCAAAATTTCATATATTCGGAATCTACATGATATAGCACATATTCGTAGAAAATTTCATTAAAAAATATCCATTTTTCTGAAAGTTATCACCCAAACTCAGGGCGGGGGCAGAAAGCCTGTGGTGAGATGGTACCCACTGTCAATGATCTCATAATGCATATGCTCCCAAACATTGCACAAAACTTTTGCAACAGTCAATGGCTCTGTGAGTGAGCCATCTTAGCTCCACGTAATAACGCTGTCAACAAAATCAACTGGGATCTCTTGCAGCTGTTGCCCGGACAAGGACAGTCTTTCAAATTCCTCGACACTGTCATTGATAAGGAGCAGGCTGTAGTTTTTCCAACTGAGTTCCTGAACTCATTACAGCCATCTGGGATGCTACATCATCACTTAACACTTAAAAAAGGAGCCCTAATTATGCTCAGGAATCTGGATCCATCTCGTCGGTGCAATGACACCATACTGGTGATGAAAGCGAAACGACCCCATGTCCTACAGGCAACAGTTATGACTGGGAACTATAAGGGTGAGGATGTCTTCATTCCACAAATCCCATTAATCCCATATGACCTCCCCATTGAATTTAAACGGTTCCAGTTCCTAGTGAGACTAAGTTTCGCTATGTCAATAAACAAGTCTCAAAGACAGTCTCTCAGAGTTGTTGAACTTCACCTTGCTTCTCTCATGGGCAATTATATGTAGGATATTCGCGAGTTGGAAGTCCCCCAAATCTTTTCATCTATACAGTAAATAAAGGACACACTCAAAACATCGTATACTTAGACGCTCTAGGTAATTAAACTGTGATTGATTTCCTGACTTGTTTCAATATATTTATTTATACTCACGTCATCTGATAGAATTTTTGTTGAATGAACTTATTACCAAGAGGGGAGCGTCCGCAGGTCGGTTCTTCTCAAATTTATGCATTTTCAGGTTCCACGTGTTTCAAATAAGTACTGACAATTGAAGGTGATTGCAAAGACAAAGAACTACCTGTTTTTGAAAAGCAATTTTAACAATGAGAACATCGGATAGAACATGCTATTGACATAAAATAGTTTCTACCTCAGTTAATTACTGTTGAGAACTGCATAATCCATGTTTTATTTCACTTAGAGATTTAAAAGGCATACTTAAATTTCATTATTTTCAATAACCTGGGAAACGCCGGGTTACGAATGTATAAAGTTGGTATTTAAGCTACCAGGAGGCAAGACCAGTATAGTCTATGCTTCATGCTAGAGATCTAAAAGGCATTTTAAAATTTCATTATTTTCCTTAACCCGGGCAACGCCGGGTATTTCTGCATCGCAGTCACATGGTTCCAGGTGCAGTCCCATTGTAGCATCATCGGTAAGTGTATTCTACTATGGCTCCGGACAAAAATCTTTGTCAGTGGAGTTGAAAGACGGAAACTGAAAGAAGGCCTCAATGTGTGTATCTTTGTGTGTGTGTGTGTGTGTGTGTGTGTGTGTGTCACAATTGCGAGATCGTGGTTTCACTTTCAATTACGCTGTGTCAAAAAACTTTCATTTATTTTTGCTTTTTCTTTGGTCAGTAAGTGCTATTTCCTATTTGCTTCTGTCTAGAAACCCAAGGAAATGACTTCTATTCCCTTCAAACTTTTGCTTTTGTGACCTGGACACCAATGTTTTGAAGCTGAGCTATTTTCCATTACATATCAGATAGATTCAACGCTGAGTTGCTTCAGCAGAAATATCTTTATAGCTAACATGCTGCTCAGTACCACAGATTTGCTTGCTGTCTTTTATCAGTAAGTGTTTGCTTCTATCTAAAAATCAAACGAAGTAACTACTATTCCCTTCAAGCTTTTGCTTTTGTGATCTGGACTACTTTCCATCACGTTTCAATGTTTTGAAACTGACCTACTTTCCATTACACTTCTGACATATTTAATGCTGAGATGCTGAAGCAGAAATATTGTTATAGCAAATATTCTGCCCAATAACACAGATTTACTTGTCTGTTGCTTGTCCCTTAGTGGTTAACTATATCCACTTCTCTGACCATGAACAGGAGTAGTAGGGGAGCATCATAGCCATGCATTGAGAGGGATTCTTTGGAGATTGAGCGAATGTAACGAAAGCAAAGTTTGAAGGAAATATTAGTCAATTCTTATATTTTCTAGTGGTAAACAAAGAAGAAATAACATTTGCTACCCAAGACCAGAAATCGTGTTGCACTGTGCTGTTTTTTTAGCAACTTACTGTATTGCGTTGCAGTATTTTGGGATGTTCAGTTATTACGTTCTGCTATTTTGAGATATTGGAATTTTTCACGATTCCTGTGTGGAAGCCATAAATGTTATCTTTTATCCACAAAATACAAGGAAAATAAATTCAGGTGAGATTTAGACTTAGAGATCCTAATACGATTGAAATTCTTCACTTTCTGACAGTAAATACCCAATTTTTGCATACTTTTCTACTTTCTGCTTTCATAGACAAAGCAAATATGTGTGTGTGTGTGTGTGTGTGTGTGTGTGTGTGTGTGTGTGTGTGTGTAATACCTTTTTCTTTTATTAGCTCTAGGAATTGCACTGCGGCAGTAG
>NC_068985.1:112993869-112994530 GCF_001194135.2 Octopus bimaculoides
ACACACACACACACACACACACACACACACACACACACACACACACACACACACACACACACACACACACATTTATGGAAATTTAGCAGAGGTAATAGAGTGACTCATGGTCCTAGAGTTTCATGCATTGGCAGTAATCAAACTAATTTTATAAGTGCCAGCGCACGAAATTCTCGAACTTTGAGTCACTCTGTTGCGTATGCTAAATATTAATAAAACTGTACATATACTCATATTTTGAGTTCTACTTTACCTGTTTGGAACCAGCATACCCATATGTGTGTGTGTGGGGGGCATGTATTTATATATATATGTATGTATGTATGTATGTATGTATGTATGTATGTATGCAAGTATGTATGTATGTATGTATGTATGTATGCAAGTATGTATGTATGTATGTATGTATGTATGTATGCAAGTATGTATGCATGTATGTATGTATGTATGTATGCATGCATGTATGTATGTATGTATGTATGTATGTATGTATGTATGTATGTATGCAAGTATGTATGTATGTATGTATGCATGTATGTATGTATGTATGTATGTATGTATGTATGTATGTATGCAAGTATGTATGTATGTATGTATGTATGCATGTATGTATGTATGCATGTATGCATGTATGTATGTATGTATGTATGCAAGTATGTAT
>NC_068985.1:112994932-113004096 GCF_001194135.2 Octopus bimaculoides
TATGTATGTATGTATGTATGTATGTATGTATGTATGTATGTATGCATGTATGTATGTATGTATGTATGTATGTATGTATGTATGTATGTATGTATGCATGTATGTATGTATGTATGTATGTATCTGACGAAAGACAAACTCGATCTTAATCCCATTTAAAATAATTGCTGTTATAATACTTAATAGTACAAATTGAAATGATAGTGATAATGACGATGATGAAAGCTATATTGATGGATATGATGATGATAATGATGTTGATGCTGCTGCTGCTGATAATGATGATGATGTTGATGATGACGAGGACGACGACGACAATAAAGGTGATGATGATAACGATGAGGATGAGGATGAGGGGGAGGAGAAGTATGGGAATGGTATAAAATGATAACGCTAGATAATGCAGCATCATTGACAGAAATCATCTGAAAAATGAAAAAAGCAAATGAAACAAAAAAAAAAAAATAAAGGAAAACGAACAGGTTTTAGGAATTTATTAGAGAACATGCGAATGGAAAAAACTAAACTAGAGATAAAGAATCAATTAGATGCAAATGAGAATACGAGAATATAACTGATTGTACTCATGATAAGAACAACGGAAGAGCTATGGTATTGGAAGGAATGAAATGTAGACTTGAAGACATGATTACAGAAAGGTACCAAAGCAGTGCGCGATCTACGAGGGAGTGCTAAAATGTTCCTGGCTTTGGGTCAAAGAAAATATAGGAGAACAGGTTAATTATGATTTTATTCAGCGCATTCTCCTGACAGATTCATACACTTATCGCAGCGTTCCTTCAAATTTTCTATTCCCTGTAACAGAACTCGGAACAAGGCCTTTCGTGATACCCTTAAATCCAGGAACTTTTCAGCCCCACCTAGAATATCATTTTGAGTGTACCTTTATGTATATGCATGTATGTATGTACATACACACACACGCATTCAGGTACGCTCGTACACACATGTATGCACACACATATATTATTTCTCTCTCTCTCTTTCTCTCTCTCTCTCTCTCTTTCTCTCTTTTTCTCTCTCTCTTTCTTTCTCTCTCTTTCTCTCTCTCTCTTTCTCTCTCTCTCTCCATCTATCTGTCTATCTGTCTATCTGTCTATCTGTCTATCTATCTATCTATCTATCTATCTATCTATCTATCTATCTATCTATCTATCTATATGACCACCAGTCATCCTTCAGAGTCCCAGAAAGACAATTTGTCACGTCCCTGGCCCACAATGTGTGGCACCTCAAAGATCAGGGGACCCCGTGTAATAGGTGGAAAATAATAGATCATCCAGGCCCATATATTAATGGAAGTGGCTGTTGCAAAATCTGCATCGGGGAGAGAGCAACAATTCTTAAGGATTATACTAAACCTGGCGCGTTAAATAGTCATGAAGAAGTTTTTTTGTAATGTGTTCATGTCAAGCGTCACCTTCTGGAAAATGGAATCTCCCCATTTGCTGGTTAGAATTTTTCGGGTCTATATGGGTTGTTTTATCCCCTGGTTCAGGGGTGACAACTCGTCCTCATTAACGTTTATATGTTATGACTCGAGTAGTAATGAAAAGTGAAAGTGACATCCAATGTTTGCTGTAGTTGTTTTTGATTTAACAACGAGTCTATGTATCTATGTATCAACTTTCTTTCGATCTGTGTACTGTCTCTCTCAATCTCTGTTTTTCTCTTTCACTCTCTTTCTCTCTTACTTCCTCTCTGTCCTCCCCTCTCCCGATTTACCACTCACTTGTTCCTTTGAAGTAAGTGTGACACACACCACAGGTACGTACGTATAAAAACAAGTTGGCGTATTAATATTATTAATGATGAGGATGATGATGATAATAATAATAATAATAATAATAATAATAATAATAATAATAATAAAGTGTGATGTGTTGGTCTTGAAGAGGAGCAGAATTAAATGTATGGAGAGGCTAGCGATACCGTCAGGGGAAATTATGATGCAAATAGAAGAGACGGGCTATAAGTACTTGGGGATACTGGAATTGAATAAATTGATGGAGAAAGAAATGACAGAAAAAATTAAGGTGGAGTACTTGCGCGGACTGAGACTGATCCTCAAGTCGAAATTAAATGGACGGAATAAGATTGAAGCTATCAACGCCCGGACGGTTTCACTCAGATATGGAGCGGAGGTAATCGCATAGACAGTTGACGAACTAAACAGCTTAGACAAGGAAGTTGCTGACTAGATATGAGATACTCCACCCAAAAAATGACACAGACAGACTGTATGTACCCAGAAAAAGAGGGGGAAGAAGATGGTTATATGCGAACACAGCATTAGATCTGAAGGAAACAACATAGCATGGTATGTAAAAAATTCCACAGAACTGCTATTATTGACAGTAAGAAAGTCAGGCTTGTGTAGAATGGAAGATTGCAAAGATAAAGCACTGTACAAGCACTTGAGAATGATTGGAACAGAAAATAGGTGGATAAAGAAAACAATGCATGGACAATTTCCTATGGATGTTGAGGATAAAACAGACAGAGAAAAAAGATGGCTATCGATGACTAAAAGTGATTTAAAACCGGAAACGGAGGCTCTAATCTGTGCTGCTCAAGAGCAAGCATTAAGAACCAATTACATCAAATACAGAATAGACAACACATCAGAAAGTGACAAATGAAGAATTTGTGGACAAAATAGTGAAACTCTATGGCATATTACCAGTCAATGTATGCCACTAGCCCAGAAAGAATATGAGGCGTCATGACAACACAGCAAGGATTTTCCATTGGACAATTTGCAACAAGTATGGACTTGACAGAGCAAAAAAGTGGTACGAACATAAACCCGAAGGTATCATCGAAAATGATAATGCAAAGGTCCTGTGGGATTTTATGATTCAGTGCGACCATGAGATAGAGAATTGGAAGCCGGACATAGTGAAAATTGAGAAAGAAAGCCAACTATGCTGGATCATAGATATAGCATGCCCAACTGACAACAAGGTATGCGATAAGAAAGAAAGAAAAGTCGATAGATATGACAGGTTAGCTTGGGAGGTTAAGCAGTTGTGGTCACTGAAAAAGGTGGTAATAGTACCAAGAATTGTCGGAACCCTGCGAATAGTGAGTAAAAATTTTGAGAAGTACATGAAACAAATACGTTATGCAGAAAACAGCACTGCTTGGAACCGCTTGAATACTCCGGATGGTGCTCGAAAAATAAGGGGGATTACCTTAGTTCACTGGTAGTGAACAGCTGACCCCGTAGTATGTCTCCAGCATTAGAATATATGCAAAGACAATAGAATAATGTTGTTGGCACTCCGTCGCTTACGACGTCGAGGGTCCCAGTCGATCCGATCAACAGAACAGCCTGCTCGTGAAATTAACGTGCAAGTGGCTGAGCACTCCACAGACACGTGTACCCTTAACGTAGTTCTCGGGGATATTCAGCTTGACACAGTGTGACAAGGCTGGCCTTTTGAAATACAGGTACAACAGAAACAGGAAGTAAGAGTGAGAGAAAGTTGTGGTGGGAGAGTACAGCAGGGTTCGCCACCATTCCCTGCCGGAGCCTCGTGGAGCTTGAGGTGTTTTCGCTCAATAAACACTCACAACGCCCGGTCTGGGAATCGAAACCGCAATCCTATGACCGCGAGTCCACTGCCCTAACCATTGGGCCATTGCGCCTCCACAATAGAATAATAATAATAATAACGATAATAATCTCACTCCTTTGGAACTTTACTGTTCAAACTGACAGAAAGATAGATGCAAATAGGTCAGACATTATACTGAAGGATTTCAGACAATAAAATCATGCCTCCTGATCGATATGACTGTCCCAATCGACATAAATGTATCTGTCAAGACCTATCAGAAACTGAGCAAGTATAAAGATCTTGAAATAGAAGTTGGCAAAATGTGGAACCTCAAGATTAAAACAATACCTGTTGTCATAGTCACAATACCATCTTGAACTTCTAACTTTGTCACTTGAGGTTTATGGGTGAGACTTGGAGTCAACTTGTACAAATACAAAGCAAAATCCAAATATATAATAATAATAATAATAATAATAATAATAATAATAATAATAATAATATTTTCATTGGTATCGAGCCTGTAACCACTGAGGATATCCACAGTAAACATCTCATTGAGCGGGCGTATAGATTTAAGTGGCATCTGACTGTGTATAAGTCTGCACGTGCTTGTGTACACATACGTGTATTGTAACGAGAGTTCAGTTGTTCTGTAGGTAACTCCTTAACAATAAGTTATCACTGATAATAAGAACGCAGTGTTTGACCTTACCAATCCACCATTTTCACACCCCGCCGCTTGCCAAAGTCACAAGGTCACCAACTGATATGTGTTGCTTCTTATGAAATACAGTCTTGACACAAACATTTACTGTTGATAAGATAAATCTTCTGCTGTCTATGGAACTGTGACTCTTGGACAATGGCTGGGCGTAATTGTTTGCTGGCGTCTTTATCAGCAATATTACAACAGTCACGTTTATCTGTTTTATCACTGGAGGTTTGTGCCAGTCAAGATAAATCTTATACTAGCACACAACTATCGTCTTACTTGAAATATTGCGGCCTTCTACAATAAACACGTGTCACAGTTAACCTGACAGCGATGCGATAGGACCGGATAGTTCTGATTTTTTTTCGTTTTATCGCATTTTTTAATGATTTCGTCAAAAATGTAAGACAGCGTGTCTGACCCTTTTTAGGGCTCCAAAATTTTTGGAGAGAAAGAGAGAAAGAGAGAGAGAGAGAGAGAGAGATAGAGAGAGAGAAAGAAAGAGAGAGAAAAAAAGAGAGAGAATGCGCGCGCGTGTGATTGTCAGACATGAGATCGAGGCTGAATATTTGCAACAGAGTCCACTCCGTTAAAGCATGAAAGAGCGGGTGACGGTAATAAACCGGATGATGGATTAAATTTATTACTCAAGAACTGGAAAAGTCCCCCCGACAAGTTTACGCAAAGATTCCGCTTTCTTTTACTCAAAGATCTTCAGAAATAGTTGAAGACATTTGTCTGGGATCGAACTCGTAAGCTGGTAGTTGCGAAACGAACTCCTTATCCAGACAGCCATGTCTACTTAAATCTTTATCGTTCACTGTAAATTTCTCACATTATACTGGAGACAAATTGCTGTGGTGACCCTACAGAAGACTTCTTCCTGGAACTGCGACGACTCAGTAGTTATCTGAGAAATGGGATAATTACCAGAGATTTGATATCTGAATTTATTACATAATAAATAAATTAAGGCAGAGAACTTAACAAGAAAGAAAAGAATTAATAATGTATTAATTCCTCTTTCGGGTGACTCACTCATCTACAAGAGGAAAACAGTCAGCGAATTATCGAAGATCAGAGGTTAGCCAAGCGTAATCTTTGGCCAACGTTACACATAGTCGGTCTTCGAGATATTCAATATTTCATTGTTTTCCTCTGCAGATGGATGACTCACCCGAAATATAAAGAATTTATAAATTATTAATTCTTTCTTTCGCATTGTAAGAAGTTCCTCACCTTACTTTATTTATTTTCTTACACGACAATTCTTCAAGCGAACTACAATGCTCCTCTGAATTATAATTCTTCACGAACTGATATTTTATTATCCTGTTTCCTTTTAAGTTAAGCAGAAGAAAGAAATATATTCTCATGGATAGGAACATAGTTCATCTCATATTGCAGATACTTAATATTTATTTCTCACTTTCTACAAGAACTGAGGATTCTAGAATAGATTAAAGTGTCTAGAGACGTAACGAAACCCTTGTATGCGGAACTGGTAGTCCAAAATATTAATAGCTTCAACAATTTCATATCTACTAAGATCTAATATAATGGAGTGTTGTTTATAGAAATCTATTTGGGCAATTGTCTTTTCCAATGACCTCCGATTAATTCAAGCCATGTAAAGTGGTGTTGAATAAAGAGAAACTGTGTGGAAGCCGGTGTTAGGCCGTCTCACCTGGTCAAACAGGCTCGGATTGCTGCTAAGTCCCGCCACTTAATACAGCTCATCATATCATCCGGATGGTTAGTAGCATAACATCATATGTTCGAACAGAGCTGGTCGACGAAGGATCTTTCCAGACCATCGACCCTACATATCCTGTCGAGGTGCCCATAGGAATGTATTACTCATGAGATATTGCTTCGCTTTCTAGCATTGTCTTGCAAAACGCACGTCACTCTCTTTCTCTGTCTTCCCACTCTTTCTAGGATGATATAGGTGATTGCAAGGAGACTGCTTTAGAGATTTTGTTCGCATGCTTTCTCCAGGGAATATTAAGAACGGCCTGTAATATACGTCAGTAAATACCATCAAAACTTGCTCTAAAAGTTTGGCGAATGGCCAAACAGTAGACCTGTACAATAGCACTGATTCCACAGTAGCACGGAAAAAACCTTCCTTTAAGTAACTATGACTTTCAAATGACAGTGAGGCTATCAGGAACAGCCCATTCTTTCGCAAGACAAATTTTAAAATCTTTAACAGTGGCTGTATTGTTATTTCTTAAGTTTTCAAAGGAGTCTAAAAGTTTTAGAGGGCTTTTTTTCACTTGTGTTCATTGAGCCCTTCTTATTGTGGTAGATGCATTTAGTCTTTGAGGCATTGGCTTAAACACCAACATATCCTTTATCAAGGTGATGTAGACGATTTATAGTTTTCGAAATGCTGTCTGCACACAAAGCGATATCACCAACACAACATGTCTCCGGTACTGTTGTAGCTGAGGCGGGGGGGACAAGAGGAGGTGGATTCTGTAACAGTAAATCGCGTTCGGTAATTTCATCAATTGCCAAATAGATAAAGTGGTATGATGTAAATACGTCATCTCCAGTCGCAGAATTAATGCTTCGCTTGTTTTAATACATCTAGCTATGGGTACATTTAGCTGAGTGCACAGTGTTGCACAGTTGCATGTATGTGTATCAAGTGTTCAGTGCGAGAATAACTTCTTCCTTTCCTGCCATTAGTCTTAGGGGCCTTGAAAATATCAAAAACGTCGACTGCCCTTTCCTCAATCATATTAAAAGACATTGATCATACCTTTCTACATAATTGCAGCTAAAATATCTTGCAGCTGTAATAGAAGGCGTAAGAAATGCTGTTCAGACTTTAGAGAAGTGGTTCTTAACCTGGGTTGTAGCTACCTCTTAGAAACATTGGGGGGGGGGGGTCGATGTAATCGACTTAATCCCTTTGTGTGTTCTTGTTTGTCCCCTCTATGTTTAGCCCTTTGTGGGCAGTAAAGAAATAAGTAACTAATTAACTATTATAATAATTCTTTCTGCTGTAGGCACAAGGCCTGACACTTGGCGGGAGGGGATCTGGTGATTACATCGGCCCTTAGTCCACAACTGGTAGTTATTTTATTAACTTCGAAAGGATCAAAGGCAAAGCTGGCCTCGGTAGAGTTGTAGAATTTCAACTCAGAACCTAAAGCCACAAGAAATGCCGCTGAGCATTTTGCCCGGCGTGCTAACGATTCTGCCAGCTCGCTGCCATAGTAACAATCTTTTCTACTATAAGCACAAGGCCTGAAATTTGAGGAGAGGGGATTTTCTGTAGGGGGTTTTTCACCAAAAGGATGAAAGCAAAGTTGACTACGGTGAAATTTTGAACTCGGAACGTAAAGCCGGATAAAATACCGCTAAGCGATCTGTCCGCTGGCGTGCTAACGATTCTGCCAGTTCGGCACCTTTATAATAATGATAACAATGCCGATGGTATAGATTACTTTTATTTGCCACAGGGGCATTAAATGCAGGGACAGTTTACAGTTCAGTGGAGGGTGGGGAAAGGAAAAGAAAATGAGATAAAAATATACGTAGTATACAAAATAAGGTGAACACATGAATGATGATCGTGATGATGACGACGACGACGACGATGATAATAAAAGATATCATTTATGCGATGTTCCTATTTCATAAAGAATAAACAGTGACCAAGTAATTGTCAGAAATGCGTAGCTACACCCATCTCTGCTTGGTTTAAATAATGCTGAATTAAGAGATTAATGAACTGTAAAGTAATCTGACTGAAGATAGCACACAGATGAGAGAAGAGAGATGTCGTAATTAATGCTATCAGTTTTATTCAACCTGACCTATCTCATACAATTGATCCCACATCTTATTTATCATTGTCTACCAGTCTTTCATTTCATCAGCGCTCCTATAATAGTTTTCAACTCTCAGAAGATTTCTATATTGGGTTTAGTGAAACCTGAAAGAGGAAAGGTTGGGCTCTTATACTTCATTTCTGATATCAAAAAGGACTGCAACATAACTTCAAAATTTTTGTCTGGCTGTGTGGTAAGTAGGTTGCTTACCAGCCACATGGTTCCGGGTTCAGTCCCACTGCGTGGCACCTTGGGCAAGTGTCTTCTACTATAGCCTCGGGCCGACCAAAGCCTTGTGGGTGGATTTGGTAGACGGAAACTGAAAGAAGCCCGTCGTGTATATATATATATATATATATATATATATATATAGGTATGTGTGTTTGTGTGTCTGTGTTTGTCCCCCCACCATCGCTTGAAAACCGATGCTGGTGTGTTTACGTCCCCGTAACTTAGCAGTTTGGCAAAAAGAGACCGACAGAATAAGTACTGGGGGCGATTTTCTCGACTAAAGGCGGTGCTCCAGCATGGCCGCAGTCAAATGACTGAAACAAGTAAAAGAGTAAAAGAGTATGTGTGACATATTCTGTCTTTCTAAGTTTGTCTCTCTCTATCTATCTATCTATCTATCTATCTATCTATCTATCTATCTATCTATCTATCTTTCGTCTTCCTTTCGTGTGCAAAACACAACTTTCGATAGGAACATGCTCAAAATAGGCAGTATAAATGTACGTGGCTTGGGGTCGCCTTGGAAACAAGGCTACCTGTTAAATGACATCAAGTCACAAAATCTGCATATCAAAGCCATCAGTGAGACCAGACTCCACGGCCCGAGCGCACTCCAGCACATGTTCGGCGGACATTTCGACATTTATTTTTCTCCGTGTCTGCCGAGAATGGGCGGAGGTAGCACCGCGGTGCTTCTTCGGAAGAGTCTGGACCTTAAAGTAAGAGCAATTTTCCAAGACCCCGAGGGTAGGTTGGTCGTCTTGGATGTAGATGGCAGCA
>NC_068985.1:113008102-113009381 GCF_001194135.2 Octopus bimaculoides
TATATATATATATATTAATATTTCTAAATCTCTCTAAAGGAGACTACGGCAGCGGTACTGGATATTAATAGTTATCGCCAAGCTAACATGGCAGTCCAGAAAAATAGGACGAATGCTGCCGTTGATTAACTCCAAAGGGCCATCGCCTCTAGCTAGCTCTATAGTTTCGGGGTAGTTTCGGGGTTAGTCTGTAGATGCCAAACCAGCAAGGGGAAGCGACTGACTTCCCCTGTTGGAAGGTTATAATGGACACAGGTTCGTGTGTCACATAGCTAGCTAGAGGCGATGGCCTCTTGGAGCTAATCAACGGCAGCATTCGTCCTATTTTTCTGGACAGTCATGTTAGCTTGGCGATAACTATTAATATATATATATATACAATTAAACCTTGGGAGAGGCATTATATATATACATAGTTAAAATTTACAGAAAACAAAAGAGGAAGAGGGGTGAAGGAACAACAACCAGGGAAGAATGAAGTCTTTAACATTTCGAGCCTACGCTCGTCGACGGAAAGGATTGAGAGGGAAAAGAAACGGAGAGAGAAGAAAAAAATGTGTAGGGATTAACGGTTCAACAATGCATATATGTGCTTACACACACACTTTAGCCAAGTCATTGTTGTCTCCCTTGCTGACCCTGACTCCAACCACTTCTTTCATATCAGTCATTTCAGTATGGGCATCTGTTAATCGAGACACGTTTTTCGCTTCTCTCCATCTGTTTTCTCTCCTCCTTTCTTTGTGCCGAAGAGATTCATCTATTTTTTTCCTGAACGTCAAAGTAATATACTTTGGTTGTTGTTCCTTCGCCCGTCTCTGACTTTTGTTTTGGCAGCTTATGATTGGCTAATGAAGTACTCCAAGGGAACAAAAAGCTCCAGTTACAAAATTGAAGTGAATTGGAAGAGACACCAGATACTTCACAAATCAAAACACAGAAATAACATAAAAAGTTACTTGTGGTATACAGTTGTCGGCACTCCGTCGCTTACGACGTCGAGGGTTCCAGTTGATCCGATCAACGGAACAGCCTGCTCGTGAAATTAACGTGCAAGTGGCTGAGCACTCCACAGACACGTGTACCCTTAACGTAGTTCTCGGGGATATTAAGCGTGACAAGGCTGACCCTTTGAAATATAGGCACAACAGAAACAGGAAGTAAGAATGAGAGAAAGTTGTGGTGGAAAAGTACAGCAGGGTTCGCCACCACCCTCTGCCGGAGCCTCGTGGAGCTTTAGGTGTTTTCGCTCAATAAACACTCACAATCGAAACCGCAA
>NC_068985.1:113009867-113011128 GCF_001194135.2 Octopus bimaculoides
AGTCCTACTGCGTGGCACCTTGGGCAAGTGTCTTCTACTATAGCCTCGGGCCGACCAAAGCTTTGTGAGTAGATTTGGTAGACGGAAACTGAAAGAAGCCCGTCGTATATATATATATGTGTGTGTGTGTGTGTTTGTCCCCCCAACATCGCTTGACAACCAATGCTGGTGTCTTTACGTCCCTGTCACTTAGCGGTTCGGCAAAAGAGGCCGATAGAATAAGTACTAGGCTTACAAAGAATAAGTCCTGGGGTCGATTTGCTCGACTAAAGGCGGTGCTCCAGCATGGCCGCAGTCAAACGACTGAAACAAGTAAAAGAGTAAAAGAGTACTGCAGCACAATTTCTAACATTCATTAACGACCTTTCTCTATTCATTTCTATATTTACTAACTCCTTTCTAAATTTACCTTCAACAAAGCAGCGTTATCTATCCGCTACACTTATCGCTTTTTGACTTTCGTTTTCTTTCTTATCCGAACGTCTTTGTTGCTTTCAACTGCTGTTCTATCTCCAAACGCTCTTCCTCCTCCATTATTTTTCCTGCTTATCCCTCATCCTCCCATAACTATATTTGCTCTCTTCTTAACTGTTTACAAACTCATAAATCCTATCCATGGAAAACTTCCATGTATTAGCAATTCACTTTTCTATCGCTTCCCTCGGAAGTCAATTCACAGCGAAAGGAACTGTGGGAGAGGTTTGATTTACTTACTACGAAGCTATTTAAACAAACCGTCTCGCTCAACTTCTTTATCACATCGTAGCCTTGATGGAAGATCAACATTTTCACCAGCACATCTTAAGTGTCTTAACATAATATCTATTTATTTATCAACCTCTCTGTCTCTCTTTTGACACACACACACACACACACACACACACACACACACACACACACAAGCAAGCACACATAAACACACATAACTTCATAAGACGTGTGTATATATTCATGCGTGTATTTAATTTTGTGTGGAGGCGCAATGGCCCAGCGGTTAGGGCAACAGACTCGCGGTCATAGGATCGCGGTTTCGATTCCCAGACTGGGCGTTGTGAGTGTTTATTGAGCGAAGACGCCTAAAGCTCCACGAGGCTCTTGCTGTACTCTTTCACCACAACTTTCTCTCACTCTTTCTTCCTGTTTCTGTTGTGCCTGTAATTCAAAGGGTCAGCCTTGTCACACTGTGTCACGCTGAATATCCCTTAGAACTACATTCAGGGTACACGTGTCTGTGGAGTGCTCAGCCACTTGCACGTTAATT
>NC_068985.1:113012121-113018283 GCF_001194135.2 Octopus bimaculoides
GAAAACCGATCCGTCGCGGGATCACGGACTTTTGCCAGCTGAATGGACTGGAACGACATGAAATGAAGCGTATCGCTCAAGAACACAACGCATCACCCAGTTCGGTCTTGGAATCGAAACCGTTATCTTACGATCATGTGTGCAACACCCTTTCCACTAAGCCACGTGCCTTCACAGATGTCTAGCATAAATGCCCTCAATGCATTCTGTTAAAAGTGTATAGTCTAACACACACACACACACACACACACACACAACCCCCCCCCCACACAGACACGCACACACACACTTTTTGGAACAGTAAATTTCGAAGTAGATAAAGCTATAACTATAACATGTAAATATTTGGTTGAAAAACCCCTTTGGACAGAAAAAGTCGAAGGCTAACTAGGACTTGAACCAACATCTGTTAATATGACAGGCGACTTTTTAACCCAAAGGGTTTCTTTTAATCGCAAGGATATTTTAAACCAAAAGTTACACGTTACAGTAATAGCTTTATCAACTTCAAGATTCACTGTTCCAAAAGAGAATTATTTCATGTTCTCGAATTAAAAAAAAAATTTATCGTGCTATTTACATCTTGACGTAAAGTAAAAAAGACATAAGAATATAACTTTTAGAGATGCTATTTCTTGAGATTGTGCCTTCAGTACTACCTATGTAGAATTTTACACTATGGCAAGAATCAAATGCCCCAGAAAAATATGCAATTGCGTCTTACAATTTTCAAAATAATCGTGGTATTTCTAAGGGGTGCTGTTTGTATGTAATTATCTAAACACTGCTAATTATATCTGAATGAATTCTTCACAAAACTGCAATTCTTTCTTGCAGATCTCATAAATCCAACATGATAAATTGGTTGATCAACTGAGATGTAAATAACTGCGCACTTTCTTTTATTTTGCTGAGTACTTTGAAGAAATGCTCTTTTGTAACGAATGTTCTGGTCAGTAACTTTAACGTTTTCATGATGTAGAATACTTCATTTTAGAAAAGGGAGGAGATATAATCAATTGGATCGATATTGCTGTCTATTACTGATAATTATTTTATCGATCTCTGAGAGAAATAGAACCGATTTAGCTATGGTGTGAATTGAACACAACAGGGGAGACAGGTGCGTTACAAGACTATAAAAAGAGTTTAGTCTTGTTAGTTTATATTCTGGTTTACATCCAGTTCCACTAGCAGAAATTAATAATGATGATCTCTGACAAAACGAACTATGATTGTGTGGCGTTCATACCTTACCGAAGGTTTTTGCTATTTTAAGTGAAATGAATGGTATGTAACCAAGGATCTAAAATCCATCACAAATTCTATTAGACGTGGCGCACACCTTCTATAAACAATTAACTTTGTATTTGTTCACACACACACACACACACACACACACACACACACACACACACACACACACACACACACACACACACACACACACACACACACACACACACACACACACACCTATAGACCCATGTTAGTAAAATACTTCTACTTAACGATATATATATGATACACCTCTACCCTTTATAAGTCTACTTACCTAGTTTTATATGAAGGTGCATGGTCTAGTGGTTAGGGATGTCACGCTTACAATCGCAAGATAAGGGTTTCGATTTCCGAACCGGGCGATGCGTTGTATTCTATAGCAAAACTCTTCATTTCATTTTGCTCCAGTCCACTTAGTTATAAACGAGTAACCCTGCAACGAAATGGCCTCACCTTCAGACGAAATGTTTTGATCTCGGTCACTTATACGACATGGAAACCGGGTAACCAACCTACTGAGTCTTAGAACTCGACTCAGTACTTACACTTCTAGCTATACACCCCTACCTAGTAATATAACTACCTTGTCAGATCCTATTTCATTTTCATTTTCGCGGATTCTCACGATTTGGTCGCCATTCAATTTCATAATTATGAATATGAATTGGGAGCTTGAATCATAGTGAATCTTTCATTACATAACCATGGACGCCGCCGCTGTGGATGTGTTGTAGTTAGTCTCTTGAAAGAGACTGGTGATCCTAACCGTTGATCTTCTAGGATTCCTCCGCTCAGCATTAATGTAAGAAGCTCCATTGGCTCGGTTGAGCACTTCTGTTTCTTCTTCACACTCTGCCATGATGCAGTCTCATGACTTCGTCGTATCGCTGACAGGGTGGCAGATCCCATAAGTCTACTATAGCTAAACAGCGATAGCTAGTGAACTAGACAGACAGACAGAGATGCAGACAGTGAGACAGATATATTTCAGTGAAAGCTGTATCATGACAATCCTTTCTAATGTTATGTTACAATACAGAAGACATACTCGACATGGGTTAGCAGCTCATTGCTAGTTATTATAAAAAAAAAAGCTGAGTCAATTTTATTTGATGCTAATATGAAACTTTTATCTGTTTGTGTGTAATGACCTATATGCTATATTAAGTTTCTTTTATATAACTAGTAAGTCGATCGTTACACTTGAAAAACTACAGTTTCATATTATTTTATATGTCGTTATTTATCAACAATGATTTCATTGTGGATTTCAAGGTTGAATTTCCTACGTCAAAAATAATAAACTCGTCATCCGCCTATACACTATTAACTCCTCGAGAAAGGATACTATGGAGTCTCGCGATATGCTAATAATAGCAAATAAATGTCCCTCATATCACAATCTGCCGTTTTAAAAGAGATAAGGACTCACTGGATTATATCGTTTCAGATACATCAGGTATGAAAATTAATATATAAAAGTAGTACAACATGACAGGCGAAGGCGTGACTGTGTGGTAAGAACCTTGCTTCCCAATCACATGGTTCCGGGTCCAATCCCACTGTGTGGCACCTTGGGCAAGTGTCTTCTACTAGCCTCTGGCCGACCAGAGAGAGCTTTGTGAGTGGGTTTGGTAGACAGAAAAATGAAGGAAACCCGTGTGTGTGTGTGTGTGTCTGTGTGTTTGTTCACCTCAACTACTTGACAACCAGTGTTGGTTTTTTTTTTGCGTTCCCGTAACTTAGCGGTTCGGCAAAAAAGACCGATAGAATAAGTAAGTATCAAGTTTAAAAAAATAAATAACTGGAGTTGATGTCGACTCATTCGACTAAAAGTTCTTCAAGCTGTTACC
This sequence comes from Octopus bimaculoides, assembly GCF_001194135.2. Classification (NCBI taxonomy): domain Eukaryota; kingdom Metazoa; phylum Mollusca; class Cephalopoda; order Octopoda; family Octopodidae; genus Octopus; species Octopus bimaculoides. The sequence continues at coordinate 113,015,256 of NC_068985.1, forward strand.
CCAGCATGGCCACAATCTAATGATTGAAACAGATAGAAGAAGATAAAAGATGATTTCTGTTGGAACGCCCACCTATTTTTCCAAAGGTCTGCTTGAACAGAACCGAACTAAACAACGATAACTCTACACGCGTGGCTGTGTTGCAGCCGCCAGCAGCCAAATCTGTCCCAGATGAGCACGGATTGGTGATACCCTCTGCCTAGCTTTCCTCCAGTTCTTCTGCATTGCCGGTTACTTGGTTTGATTCTGATATATTCATTAGTCGGTAGAGGCGCAATGGCCCAGTGGTTAGGGCAGCGAACTCGCGGTCGTAGGATCGCGGTTTCGATTCCCAGACCGGGCGTTGTGAGTGTTAATTGAGCGAAAACACCTAAAGCTCCACGAGGCTCCGGCAGGGGATGGTGGCGAACCCTGTTGTACTCTTTCACCACAACTTTCTCTCAATCTTACTTCCTGTTTCTGTTGTGCCTGTAATTCAAAGGACCAGCCTTGTCACACTGTGTCACGCTGAATATCCCCGAGAACTATGTTAAGGGTACACGTGTCTGTGGAGTGCTCAGCCACTTGCACGTTAATTTCACGAGCAGGCTGTTCCGTTGATCGGATCAACTGGAACCCTCGACGTCGTAACCGACGAAGTGCCAACCACCATTCATTAGTCGAGTCGATAATGAAGACTGACCTCCCTCTGTTATAGTCAACCCCTCTCCGAGGGTCATGGTGAATGTTTCAGGTTATAGTTTCTTGTCCCCCTTGGGTCAAGCCCTTATCAACAGCATATGCGACTGTGATGCTTAAATTCTACGTATCCTAAGGATTACGTCAATTGTAGAACTCTCTCAAAACTAGTTTTGTACTGCTGCTGCTGCTGATACAACTACTACTACTACTACTACTACTACTACTACTGCTACTACTACTACTACTACTACTACTACTACTACTACTACTACTACTACTACTACTACTACTACTAAGTTTATCAACCCGTTTCGTCCTCTACTGCCGCCACTAATCAGACTCGATACTTATTTCAATATTGAAACAACTCAGAACACGTTGATAGGAAACACACACCCAATTTGAGAGTTTAGAACTTTTTTTTTCTGTTTACCACACAAAAACAAGATACAATCCTCTAATTGTATTCTACTTAGCTCCAGCAATACAAAGAACAGATTCACGGTTGTAGTTATGTAGGGTGTATTTCATAAAGTACACATATGTTCCAAATATATATATATATATATCATTTTCAAGTGATGAATGGTTGAGTATCACCTCAATAATTCATTATAGAAGTAATATTTTCTGTTCTAGGCACAAGACTTGAAATTTGGGGTGAGGGGTCAGTCGATTAGATCGAGCCCAGCACACAACTGGTACTTAATTTATCAACCCCCGAAAGGATGAAGGGCGAAGTCGACCTCGGCGGAATTTGATCCCAGAAAGTAGCGCCGGGCGAAATACCGCTAAGCATTTCGTCCAGCGTGCTAACGATTCTGCCAGCTCACCACCTTATACATTATAGAAATAATGAACATTTCAGGCACGAAAAAACGGACAAGTGACAGGACTCTATATGGTGCGAACAGCAAAGAGTCTGAGAATAAATATCAACTTACCATTATAGGCGCAGGCGTGGCTGTGTGGTAAGAAGCTTGCTTTCCAGCCATATGGTTCCGGGTTCAGTCCCACTCTGTTGTACCTTGCGCAAGTGTCTTCTGCTATAGCCTGGGGCCTACCAAAACCTTGTGAGTTGATTTGGTAGACGGAAACTGAAAGAAGCTCGTTGAATATATGTGTGTGTGTATGAGTGTCTTTGTGCTTGCGTTTCTCCCCCACTACCACCGCCTGACAACCACTGCTAATGAGCTTACGTCCCCATAAATTAGCAGTTCGGCAAAAGAGACCGATAGAATAAGTACCAGGATCTTTAACAAATAAGTCCTGGAGTCGATAGATTCGATAAAATTTCTTCAAGGCGGTACCGCAGTCAGATGACTGAAACGAGTGAAAAAAAAAAGTTAAAAGATTCTTACAATATCCTATCTATTTATTCTTAATACTTTCGGATTTAAATATCCGATCACATCTGTTTTACGACTTCAGACGATGTGCATTCATAACACACGGGAATCCCCTGTGTGAAGAAACGTTGGCACCTCATGGTGTTGCAACAGTATTGTGTGTCTTCGGTTAAAACTAACATACCAGATCGATGAATATAACAAGAGTGTAGACTAATTTTCTATAGATATTTCTATAGATTCGGTCCTGAGTTCGATTTTCGGCGGCACGTTGTGTCTTTATTTCAACTTGCTCCAGTCCACTCAGCTGGCAAAAATGAGTCGTACCTGTGTTTCAAAGGGTCGGTCTCGTCACATTCTGTATCATGCTGAATCTCCTGTGATTGGGAAGCAAGCTTCTTACCACACAGCCACGCCTGCGCCTATAATGATAATTCTTTTATTCTTTTGCTCTTTTATTTATATCAGTTATTTGACTGCGGCCATGCTAGAGCACCGCTTTTAGTCGAGCAAATCGACCCCAGAACTTCTTTGTGAGCCTAATACTTATTCTATCGGTCTTTTTTGCCGAACCTCTAAGTTACGGGGATGTAAACACACCAGCATCGGTTGTCAAGTGATGTTGGGTGGGTGGGGTTAACAAAAACAGACATATATATATATATATATATGACAGGCTGCTTTCAGTTGCTTATTTCTTTATTGCCCACAAGGGGCTAAACACAGAGGGGACAAACAAGGACAGACAAAGGGATTAAGACGATTACATCGACCCCACTGCGTAACTGGTACTTAATTTATCGACCCCGAAAGGGTGAAAGGCAAAGTCGACCTCGGCAGAATTTGAACTCAGAACGTAACGGCAGACGAAATACCACTAAGCATTTCGCCCGGCGTGCTAACGTTTCTGCCAGCTCGCCGCTTCTTTCAGTTTCTATCTACCAAATCCACTCACAAGGCTTTGGTCGGCCCGAGGCTATAGTAGAAGATACTTGCAC
>NC_068985.1:113018696-113023466 GCF_001194135.2 Octopus bimaculoides
ATATATATACATTTGGAACATATGTGTATTTTATGAAATACATCCTACATAGCTACAGATATTTCTAGAGATATTAGCAAACAAATTAGTTGCTGATGAGTGGAGATGTCTGTCAATCAAATAATAATTCATGAGGTGTACACGGAATAGCTGAATTCCAAGCAATATCATTTTTATTTATTCTTAACCCTCTTGCGACATCCGGACCAATTGATCGGCCCAAGTGACACACGCTGAAAGGACTTTTGAAGCCGATCCATCGACCCGATGAAACAAATGTTTTGAAGTGTAATAGCCTATGAGGGATCATTTTTCAGTAGATATAATGTAAAATTGTATAATATATATAGTTTTACATACTAATAAATTAGTTTTAGGCACTTTATCCTTTGTTTACTACGTACAGCCATCAATTTCAATCGCATCAGAAAAAAAAAAAAACTTGTCTTTTTGGCTGCATATACCAAAACACCGTGTGTCACTAAAGGATGAACATGTTCTTGTACATTCGAACATGAATATACTGATCGCTCTTGTTTTTCGTCATTGGATAACACTTCCCCCTTTTAAACGATGTGTGTTCATAACATATCTGATTGGCGGAAAAACGTGTGGGTTGTGTAACGTACGAGACCATCAGTGTATCCGTGTGTGTGAGTGTGTAAGTATATATATGTATGCATGTATGTATGCACGCACGTGTGCATTCATGCATGCATGCGTGCAGGCTTGTATGCATTCATGTAGTGTGCTTGTATGTATGCATGTATGTGTGCATCTATGCATGTATGTATGCATGTATCGATGTATGTATGCATGTATGTATGTATCGATGTATCTATGTATGCATGTATGTATGCTTGCATATATGTAAATGGGTTTGTATGTATGCATGTATGTATGTATTATATGCGCATCTTATATTATTTACTTACCTCAGTCATTAGACTGCAGCCATTCTGGGGCATCACATCGAATCACTTTAATCGCACAAACCAATCCGTATACATATTTTTCTTTAAAGTTTGTTACTTATTCTATCACGCTCTTTTGCCGAGTCACTAAGTTTAGAACGTAAACAAACCAACGTATATCTATGTCTACACAAATAAGGGGAAAGTAAAAAGAAACAAAGGAAATGCACACTAGGTATAAAAGTAATGGCTTATATATATATATATATATATATATATATATATATAAACAAAGATATATACATAAAATAAATGATACCCAACACCGTTTGGAAATCGGTGTTGATTCAAAGTCAGTGAACAGCGATGATGAAACCGGTATGACTTTCTATATTGATTCATAATAAAGCTTTTTATACTTCTTAATTCCGCCTCAAATAATTTGTTCGTCTGTATATATATTTTTTTTATAAAAAAAGCTATTATTTTTATACCTAGTGTGCATTTTCTTTGTTCCTTTTTTACTTTTCCCTTATTTATACCACGTGTAGTGTTTTTTCTTTGAAAACTGTTTCTTTTATTTATGTACATATATATATATGTATATGTACACACACACACACACACACACACACACACACGATGGGGATCCACAGATTCTGTCTACTAAATTCACTCACTAGATAACAGTAACACGGGACTCTAGTAGAAGACTCTTACCGCATAGTGGGAATGGTATTGAACCTGAAACCATGTGGTTACAAATCCAGCTTCTTAGCCACAAAGCTATACAGAATAAAAGATGTTGATTGAAAGTCCGTAAACACACGCGCACGCGCATGCACGCACGTGCATACGCATACACACACGTGCACATACACACACACACACATGCACACACTCTCTCTCTCATACACACTGACATACACACATGCACACATACGCATGCACGCGTACTCGCACACACACACACGCATGCACACGTGTGCACACACACACACACTGACACACACTCTCTCTCTCTTACACACACACACATACACACACTCACACACACACACACGCACACACTGACACACACTCTCTCTCTCTCTCTCTCACACACACACGCACACACACACACGCACACACACACACGCACACACACACACACAAACAGAGCCTGACACACATACGAACAGTATGTTTTGTCATTGTAGATTCTTTCATAGAGAACGCTGTTTAAATATTGCAGATCTTTAGTTGACTAGACACAATGCTGTTTCTGTTGAACATGCTTAGCACAATAACAATAACAAGAACATCAACAACAATAACACACAAAACGTATAATTATCCGTGGAAATATATGATTCATAAATGATAATCATTGTTGTCTATAAAGCTGGGCCTTTTTTAAACATTGCTTCCAATAATCTCGTTTTAGCAATGATCTCATCAAAAAGAAAGAAAAAAAACGAAGCAGAAATAAAGGAATATAAAAGAGAAAAAAATAATAAACCTAAACGTAAACAACGATAGAATAAGATCAGAAGTCAGGAACAAACAAGACTCTCTAATAAAAAGTTGTTGGTGACAGCGAACTCATACGATATGACAATCAGCGGCTTGTTATGTTGACCTATTTTTCAGGTAGATTTTCACAGAAAACAACTGTGCTTGTTATACGTTGGTTTATTACTTGTATATTCAGCAGGCGGTGGTATGGTGGAGGAAAAGGTTAGAAAGTTGTAGCATTGGTCTTTTGTAATCAGGATATATATCTGGATGGCTTGATAACACCATTTGTATGGTAAAATTTTCGTTTTACTTGAGGCGTTTCTGCTCTACATATAAATTAAGCGTAATGAAACGATGCAATGGCGTCGATGATAAAGTAGCGACTTGTTAATGTAAATCTCTCATCGTTTCTGTATCTGATATGTTAAACCATTAAATAACTACGGCAGTTCCTTCTCCGCTTGGAAATACTTCTGCAACTTAAGGATGCAAGAAGTATTGATAACCTTCTCGTTTTAATTTCGCACGAAGACACTGATCCACATCTCGTGTAAACACGACGTATATATGCGCTAAAATGTGTATGTGTGTGTGTGTGCGGTATCATTTTGCCGATCCTCTACTTTGCGGGGACGTAAACAAACCAACACCAATTGCCAAGTAGTGGTGGAAAACACACGCACGCATACGACTGGAAGTAGCATTTCAGTCACCTATTCGGTTGTTTATTTGCAGAGTAATTTAGTTAACTGAAAATGTCATTTCAGTCATCCATTCGGGTGTTTTATTTAACGAGTTTACAGGTTTACCCGTGATCTATCTCTGCCTCATTCGTTACTTAAAAATGAAATACACATACACCATGCCTCACGGTTTTTGACAGTATCCTCAGAAGGAAGAAACTTGTGGACGACATGAGTTACATATATGAAGCGCAGAAACAAAATGCCGATGGATCTAAGATTTATTGGGAATGTGAAGCTTGAGCCTGTAACGTTCTGTAAAGCTCGAGTCTACACCATGGCACACGATGAAGATTATACCTTAATTAAGCACGATGGTGAACATCATCATACTTCAAAAGCCAAAGTTCATAGGTATCTTCTCGTTCATCAATTGCGACTGCTTGTGAAAGGCTTGATGAAAATGAAATGGCTCACATGCCCTCCTCTTCGTGTGTAAGTCTTAATATAAGGAACTGGCGTCAAGCAAAAGTAAGTGCCCCTTCAATCTCTCAGAGTCGATTTGGTTATGAGATACCAAAGGAATGCAAGTTCCTTTTCTTGGAGTTTGATAGTGGTGAAACTGATGTAGACAGATTACTTGTGTTTGCAACTGATAAAGGGCTTGATGACTTCGTGAATGTAAAACACTGGGTAGGTGATGGAACTTTTAAGTGCTGCCCAATCGTACTTTATCAGTTGTACACGCTTCATATTCGAGTGGATTCATTCAGTGTTCCGTGATTGTTTGCATTACTTCCAAACAAGAATCAAGAATCTCACACCTGCCATTTTAATAAGCTAAATGAATTACGTCAAGGACTGAGGCCTGAAAGCATTATGATGGATTTTGAAAAAGCTCACATTAATAGTATTTTATCTGTGCTTCTTACTACTTCTATTTCATGTTATCTTTTACATCTATCTCAAAATGTGTACAGAAAAAGGGAATTTGGCTTTAACGAAAGATACCATCGTGATAATGAATTTAGCATTAAAATCAGATGTTTTTTCAACTCTGGCTTTTCTTCCTCTCGATGATATTATTGATGGATTCAAAGATCTCGTCGATGACGACCACCTTCCGCAAGAACTTGTGTCCTACTTTGAATTATTATCGCAAATACTATGCGTGTGAGGCAGAGGAATTAGACTACGAAGAACTTCTTTGTTTCCCATTGACAGTTGGAATGTTCGCTTTCGAACAGAATCGGATACGCTTTGCACTAATAACCACTTAGAGGGATATCACAACGCAGTACAAAGTTCTTTAACTTAGACACATCTAAAGTTTTGGGGGAATAATTACTGCATCAAAAAAGGAAGAACACTTGGCACAACTTATAAAGGGTGAATTTAATCGAAGTTAGATCTGCGAGACCTCAAACAAATAGGCGCAAATTTTTCAAGGCAATGCCCCAGCATGGCCACAGTCTAATGACTGAAACAGGAGTGGCTGTATGGTAAGTAGCTTGATTACCAACTACATGGTTCCGGCTTCAGTCCCACTGCGTGACACCTTGGGAAAGTGTCTTTTACTATACCCTCGGGCCGACCAAAGCCTTGTGAGTAGATTTGGTAGACGGAAACTGAAGAAGCCCGTCGTATATATATATATATATATATATATATAT
>NC_068985.1:113023573-113025198 GCF_001194135.2 Octopus bimaculoides
GTGTGTATGTGGGTGTGTGTGTGTGTGTGTGTGCGTGTGTGTGTGCGTGTGGATGTTTGTCTGTCTGTGTTTGACCCCTACCATCCCTTGACAACCGATGCTGGTGTGTTTACGTCCCCGTAACATAGCGGTTCGGCATAAAAGACCGATAGAATAAGGCTTGCAAAGAATAAGTTCTGGGGTCGATTTATTCGAAAAATGGCTGAAATAAATAAAAGAATATATACTGGATACAGGGTGGGGCAGAGTGGAAAAATCCACAAAACCATTAATTTTAGCTACAAATCTTATTGACATCAATGTGTTCGTATTGAATTAGTATTTGTGAAATTCAAGTGGGGAAAACAACATCCATCATGTGATGTCCGTTTTCATTGATGCATTTCTGAAGGCGTTCTTGGAAGTTGACCTCCACTCTCTCCAGCATTGCTCTGTGCATAGTGCTATGGTTTTAACTGTTGCCCAATGACCAATTTGTACGGGTGGAAATACAGGTCTATCCAACCGTCACGACAGGTTGAAACGGCTGAAGTAGTAGAGGTCACTTAAAGTGTCAGTGGCAAATATACATACATACATATGCGAGGGGGTACTGAAATATTCTCGGCTTTAAAGATGTCACGAAAGCTTGCATGGAGGCCCAAACTTTCGAATTCTTTTACAGGATTTAAAAATACTCAGCAATAAGCGTGTTAATCTGAGAGGGGAATATGTTAAATAAAATCGTAATTAATTCATCCTCCTGTATTTTCTTTTCCCCAAAGCCAGGAACATTTCAGCACCCCCTCGTACATACATACATACATACATACATATGCATTTATACCTGTCAATTTTCCGTACAGTTTCCGTTATGTGAAATTTCACTCACAAAACAAGCGGAGATTATGGTAGAAGAACGATCACTCAGATGACTTCCAGCCCAGTCGAAGCTGGTACCACGAAGTTCTGAAGCTGATTTAAGCAGGTACTTGTACCCGAGTCCACGGAGATATCACATTCAATGACAACAATCAGCTCACGCTTGCAAACACATGCTATGTTAAACTGGAAGCGGGCGAAGGATAAGAGCGGGAGCCTGTAGCGAAAACCTGTCGTGAAAAACGAGATTACAAAAGTGATTGACACCCTGAAATCAAATATACGGGTGACTCCACCCGAAAGAAAATCTGATTTACTGAATTAGATAATGAAGTATAATAGTAAATAAACATTATAAAACTGTAATACAATTCTAAAATCATGACAATACATTATACGCTTCAAGCGAGTATCAGGTTTCTGAGATTATATGGATGAAAGTGTGTGTGTGTATACGTATATACATGTGCATATATGATATGTACATACATATATGTATGCACACAGTCAAGGCGTATAGCTCAGCGGTTAAAGTGTCGAGCTCACAGTCATGCCCGGACCGAGCAATGCCAGGCGCAGGAGTGGCTGTGTGGTAAGTAGTTTGCTTAACAACTACATGGTTCCGGGTTCAGTCCCACTACGTGGCATCTTGGGCAAGTGTCTTCTACTATAGCCTCGGGCCGACTAAAGCCTTGTGAGTGGATTTGGTAGACGGAAACTGAAAGAAGCCCGTCGTATATATGTGTATATATATATATATATAT
>NC_068985.1:113025355-113027964 GCF_001194135.2 Octopus bimaculoides
GCATTGTTTGACAACCGATGCTGGTGTGTTTATGTACCCGTCACATAGCGGTTCGGCAAAAAGAAACCGACAGAAAGAATAAGTCCCGGAGTCGATTTGCTCGACTAAAGGCGGTGCTCCAGCAAGGCCGCAGTCAAATGACTGAAACAAGTAAAAGAGTAAAGAGTAAAGAGTAAAGAGTAAGGCAATTTTGTTTCACGTTACTCCAGTTCACTTAGCTGTACAGATGAGTTGTGACGTCATTGGTGCCAAGCTGTATCAGACATTGCCCTTGCCTTGGATGATATCGGTGGCATAGAGAGGGCAGGCTGGTATGCATGGGTGACTGCTGGTCTTCCATAAACAACCTTGCCAAGACTTGTGCCATGGGGGGTAACTTTCTAGATGCAATCCCGTGGTCATTAATGATCGAAAGAGGTCTTTACCCTTTATATATATACATGCTTATATATTTAAAAGCTTTTGTAAATACTACTTGATACAGATACAAATATTAGAAAAAAGATATATCTTGAAAGTTATTAACTATTAAAAGATTATTAATTAGGCGCAGGCGTAGCTGTGTGGTAAGAAATTTGCTTCCCAACTATATGGTTCCGGGTTCAGTCTCATTGCGCGACACCTTGGGCAAGTGCCTTGTACTATAGCCTCGGGCCGACCAAATACTTGTGAGGGGATTTGGGAACTGAAAGAAGCCCGTCATGTATGTGTGTGTGCGTGTGTACTTGTCCCTCCTACCACAACTTGACGACCAGTGCAAGTGTGTTTGTGTCACCATGTGGTTGAGAAGTAAGCTTATTACCACACAGTCACGCATATATATATATACATGTATATCGTGAGAGAGAGAGAGAGAGAGAGAGAGAGAGAGAGAGAGAGAGAGAGAGAGAGAGAGAGAGAGAGAGAGAGAGAGAGAGAGAGAGAGAGAGAGAGATACATACAAACATACAAACAAAAATGCCCCCGTGTTGATGTTGAAATTCCAATGAAGGAGCCTTGGATCTAGGTTAGAAGCCGGTTCTTTCTCTATTGGCAAGAAATCTTGAAATAAACTGAATAATGACATACATACATACATACATACATACATACATACTTACATACATAAAAACATGTTATGTGCAACTGTGTGTTGCGTATATATATATAAAAACAGTTGAATTAAAATATGTATATGCAAACGTGACTGAATAGACTTATATATATATACAATCTGTACGAAAAGACGTGCATGGTTTGAATCTCAATGTCCTAGTATAAAATTGAAATCTATTCCGTTAGACCTGTTAATATTCATAACTAACTAATTGTGGCCGTATGTATATATATATATATATATATATATATATGTGTGTGTGTGTGTGTGTGTGTGTGTGTGTGTGTGTGTGTGTGTGTGTGTGTGTGTGTGTGTGTGTGTGTGTGTGTGTGTGTGTATATATACATATACATATATACCTTCATTTGCTTCGAGATTCACCGTTTCAAAGAGAAATACATACACATGCTATGTATATATACATGCATATATATGCATACACACACACACACACACACACACACACACACACACACACATACATATATATACATGTGTCTGTGTTTATATGTATGTATATATGTATGCATGTATGTATGTATATACATATACATATGCTATGAATCGTGAGGTTAATCGGCAAAACTGAGATTTACATCTTTCAAAGAACAAAACTTTACACAGGGGGAGAGACGTGTAAAACACTGGAACTGACTAGAATGGTTTCGATATTGGCGTGGAACAAAAATAACAAAAACTACTACTACTACTTCTACTACTACTACTACTACTACTACTACTACTACTACTGTATAACAGCACAGCCAAAGTCTGCAGCTTCCATAGAAGAGCGATCGTTGAGATTAACGATATTTTCAGTACTTTTCATCAATGCGATAAATGAATAAAAATTAAAAAAAGTAATAATAATGATACTAACAACAACAACAACAACAATAATAATAATAATAATAATAATAATAATAATAATAATAATAATAATAATAATAATTATAATAATAATAATATTAACAATGATGATGATGGTGATGATAAATTGAGATTGAAGAAGCAAACATGCAGATAAGAATGATAGAAAACGTATCCCTGATAATAATTATAGATAACGCTATACTTATGACAGAAATGTAGAAAACTGCAACTTGGTGGCTGTGGGTGGGGGTAGGGGTTAGGGGGAGATAAATAGGGTCATATGGGTTTAGGGTTTCGAAAGTGTAGAAAAAAATATATAAGAATCAAATCATGCTCTGTGTTAAGGAATTAGGTTAAGTTTGAAGGTTGGGCGAATTAAAACGAATTAAAAAAAAAACAAAAACATTTTCACTATAATCAGCAATGAGGCATAAAAAAAAAGAAATTGAAAAGACAGAGAAGCAAGAATTAATTTGAAATTTCCAAATGTCATCGATCATCATCATCGTCGTCATCATCATCATCATCATCGTCACTGTCATTCTTCTCATCACCGTCATCCTCATCACCACCATCGTCGTCGTCCTTGCCCTCGTCTTCATCGATTTCAAACATGGAATCTTCCCCCTCCTCCCCCTCC
>NC_068985.1:113028041-113031732 GCF_001194135.2 Octopus bimaculoides
TTTAAGAAAACATAAAAAAATTATAAGTTTGTTTTAAAATTTGAGATTACATAGACAGTATTTTACGCAGGATATGGGCGGTTCCCATGAACACTATCTTTTGAATTTCTGCTATTTTGGGGTTTCCTGATATCTGAGTTAGGTAGGAATCAGCCCCTTTTGCTATCATTCCTAGGGCACCTATGACAACGGGTATTGTTTTAGTCTTGAGGTTCTACATTTTGCCAATTTCTATTATTATTATTATTATTATTATTATTATTATTATTATTATTATTATTATTATTATTATTAGGTCATTAAAAATGATAGTTTATTTTACTTTATCTCAAAAAAACCCCAATGCAGTGAATCAAAATAGGCACCTAAATTATCAGCTCAATTTTGCCATTTTATCGGTAGCTTATTTATGCCGACAGCGAAGAATGCTGGAGCGCAAGAGGTGACGAAATCACTAAAGGCTATATTTGCATCTTCTACAGATTTGAAGTTTTTCCTTGCAAAAGTTGTGTAATGCCTGGAAAACATGGTAAATATGGTGGATGACAGAGAACTTCCAAGTTCAGTTCCTGTAACTTGAGTAGCGTTCTTTGTGCAAGATGTGGTCGAGCATTGTCTTGCAAGAGAACTGGCCTGTCTCTATTGACCAATCTCGATTGTTTAATTACAAGTTCACTCATTTCATCCAATTGATTGATGTATACATCTGTTGTAATTAACTTACCAGGTCTCATGAAGCTGTAATGGATGACACCAGCGCTGGACCATCAAAGAGATATTAGCTTTTATCAAGACGACGTGTCATTTGATGCTCGTTCAGTTCAGTTCGGTAGAATTTGAACGTACAATGTAAAGACGTACGAAATACGGTTAATCATTTTTCCCGGGGTGCTAACGATTCTACCAGCTCGCCGCCTCCACATAATAATAATAATAATAATAATAATAATAATAACAAAAATAGTAATAATTATTTCGTCGAATTTCGGCACAAAGCCAGCAACTTTGATAGGAGGAGATTAGTTGATCATATTGATCTAAGTGCTCAACTGGTACTTATTTTATCGACTCTGAACAGATGAAAGTCAAAATCGATCTCAGCGTGATATGAACTCTCAACTTGTAGAGGCAGAACAAATGCCGCATAATATTTTTGTTAGACACTGTAACGATTCTATTACGTTTGAACTAAAGGTAAAAATAATTATTACGTTGCCCTTGTGGCAAACAAAGAAAACATTATTATTATTATGTTTAATGTTGCTTTTTGTGTTGTGAGCTAAACAGATTTGTGTTCCCCGTAGAGGAAATAGATTTGCCACGGTTGTATTTAATGGAAGTAAGTTTCTTTGGTTAATTATCAGGATACAGAATAGCAGAACTGTTTCAGTGTTCACGCTGTTTTGCCTTGGGTTGAAAACACAAGATTTGTCTTCGGAGATTTTACGTCTTTCTATTTGCAAAACATTTCGTCTTCTCATATTTCAAAAACACACTTTTTGCACTTGAGTAACAGAAAGGGGTGTTTGCCACTATGGTCTTAGCACCAACATAACCAAATGCGACCTTCACTAGCCAAAACTAACTTGGGGAAAAATAAAACAAAACTTTATCTCTGCTTTAAAAACGATGAAAAAAAAGGAAAGGGAGAAAATATAAATAATAACAAAGAAAAAAAAAAACAATGATTTTGTGGCAGCGTTGATTTAAACGTTTACAGTGAAATGGTAAGCAGCAACTACGAAACAATAACAAAAACACGCACAAAATTGGCGAGCGGATATGTTAGTGATTTTGGAAGTCGTTCTGTGCAAGCTATTTGTTAGGAAAAAAAGTCTGAATTTAGAAAAGAACCAGTTGTAAAGAAAACAAAATTTAAAAGTATAGTGGTGTTGTATCATAAAAAATGTATGGCTGTAGAATTTTCCATAAGTAGGCCAGGTAAAAAGTGACATATCTCTTGAAAACATACCGAGTGGTCTTCACGAAAAGAGGAGTTCTAGGTGTGCTCTTCCCCACAAAGAAAAAGAAAAGAAAGAAACTAAAGGAATTCCGTTCTGGTGTGTGGGATAGCGTACAGCCTATCGACTAGAGCTCGACATACAAAATTATTAGCCTGGTGTTGAAGACCGAGTGGTGATGCGATAGACAACAAAGAAATATATGTTTGTGTGTGTGAGACAAACCATAAATATTCATCTCTCATAGCTCCTGACATATTATGGTTTTTATACTTCTCATGAAATAATTTTATTGAGAGCATTTCTTCTGCATTTCAGCTGCAAGGACATTCAGCATTACACTTTTCTGTATTGGACATGTCATGTGGTCTGATAGCCGCGTTCGTTAGAGGAGCTTTGTGAGATAGCCACATGAATTTCTGAATCTGCCGCATCTTATACTACAAATTTATACAACACACACACACACACACACACGCACACACACACACACATACACACACACACACACACACACACACACACACATAGTGTTATACATCTACCAGCGGCATAACAAGAGTAAAGGTAGACAAGGAGTCTACGTAGGATTCCTAGACATGTTTCTACATAACGAAGGAGATTTTACAAAGAATCTCATACGTGAAAATGTTTAACGGTACAGGAATAATAATCACGTAACTCTAAACTACAAAAAATAGATCAGAGCTTTTGCAAAAACCGGTTTAGCTTCGATTAAAACGGCTTTCAAAAGCCAGTATATCGCCATTATGAGTACTATATATAAATGCACGTGATCCGGGAAGAGTCTGGAAGTGAATTAATAAGTTGAGATGTGGTGACCATCGCTCGACCTCCTTCTAGTCAACACAGAGTTCTACACCTCTTTCAGCCATTTCTAGGCAGGCTGATGTTGTGTTGGAAAGTCCTGAATCTTGGAGTAAATATGATCTTAGATCCGAATGGTAAGTGGTTGGCACTCGACGTGAAGATTAGTGGACGAAATAATGCATTCAGAGTAGTAACCATCTGTATTTGACAGTGGCAAGGAGATTACGCGTTTAGAAGCTTTCATCAAAGTAAGTATCTTATCTTTCGCCGTGAGTGGGTGGCTGGAATATCCTCTTACATGCACGCAAGGATTATGTTGGAATAGCTGATAGAAGAGGGCGAGTATAAGACTCGCAAAGTTGCTCAGGAAATTCCAGTTGGTTGGCATGTGCCATTTGGAATTCTGGAATATATACCAATTCTGATTTGGGTAAACGACAGCTGGGCACCCAGGTTTCACACACAATTTCTATTAGATTAACCAATAAGGATGGTGTCAGTTGCCTCTTGTTCAACTCTACACGTACGGCCATGATGCAGCAACCAGTAACCAACCCTGTTCAAGACGCGTACACAGTGACGATACTCTCCGACACGCACTCGCTCGGTGCATTTGTGTCAGTAGTCAGTGAGATTGTGTTGGATCCGCTCTTCGGCCGATGCTGTAGTGAGGATCGAACCAGTGTCTTCCCCTGGTAAAAAAAAAAAGAACAGCTTGTCATCCTCTGTTCGGCGGCTATGGCGAACGTTTGAGGACAGCTCTTTCTTTTTCTTCTCCCCCAGGTCAACACTCGATCAACCATTCAGCCATTTATGCGACTGTGGAGGTTAAATTCTACATACCCTTCGATTATAACGATTAGAGACCTCTCTCAAGACAGCTACTTCTAACACCACCA
>NC_068985.1:113032453-113042452 GCF_001194135.2 Octopus bimaculoides
TATATATATATATACATATATACATATATACACACACACACACACACACACACACACACATATATATATATATATATATACACACACATTTATGCACGCACATTCAAGCTCAAACAAGGACACATACACACACACACACACACACACACACATTCAGATACATATTCAAGATAAAGATAAAGATAAAGATGGGCAAAAATATCGATATACATTATTGATGCTTTTGCCATTTTTCATCAACCAATGAGAAGACGATGATTCATCGAACTAATGGCGGATCTGTCCATGGATGAGATGTTTTATCTAATATAATTGTAATTAAGCAATCTTATGTTATATCGAGTTATTAACAATGCCTCTCTAATAGATATGAAAAATGAAAGCGGCTGACTGATGTTTTTACTGCACATACATACATACATACATACATACGTACATACACACACACATATATGTTATAGTGTACATATATACATATACTATGCACACACATATGTATATATAAACATATATATATATGCATATATATATATAAACATATATATAAATATATATATATATGCATGTTTATATATATGTTTATGTGTGTATATATGTATGTGTATGTGTGTATGAAAATGACTCTCTGTCTGTCGGGCCGTCTGTATGTATTGTATATGCATGTGCATGTGTATGTATGGTATATATGTGTGTATGTATGAATGCATTAGCACACACACATGTACAGATACACATCCATATATATATATATATATATATATATATATATATATATATACATCTATATATATATGTATGTATGTATATATATATGTATGTATATATATATGCACTCATATTAGAATCTTATAAAAGGTACCTTGACATTGAGTTTCGTATATGTTCATTAAGTAATGTTCGTGAGTGTGTGTGATATCCACACACTCTTTTATACATACATGCACACGCACCCTCGCACACACACACACACACACACACACACATACTCTCACACTCACACACACACGCACGCACACACACATATTTATGTATGTATCTGTGTGTGTGCGTGTGTGCGTGTGCGCGTGTATATGTGTATGCACTTACGTATATTTCTACAAATTTTCAATAAATATATCTTTAATTTAAAAGCATAAACCTTACTTGTATGTAATATACATGCACACACGAACACACACACACGAACACACACACATAGACACACACACACACACATAAATACACGCACGCATATACGTACATATATATACATCGCATATATAAAAATTGTATTATCATGATGATCGCCCGACGATACGTATAGACATAAATGTGACATTGTCTCCTATTTCTCCACCACGCTTAGAAAGTGAAACTAATGGAACTTCTATGCAAATGCGTTTTACAATAGCCCCAGGCCTACCATTGACTGCTGAGTGGATTTGGTGGACGGAGCAAGAGAACCCGATAGAATGAATATCTGACTTAAAAATAGGTACTGGAGTCAAATTGTTGGACTGCACACTTTAAGTGATGCCCCTGGATAGCAACAATCCAAGGGTTAAAACAAGTAAAAGGTAAATGGTATTGGAAATAATCAGAATCCAGAACGTGTTAAAGGGGTTGATAGAATCAGCATCCTTTAGATCGCCAGCCTAACACTCTTCTACGAAGCGAAAAAACCGATAACCTGTGATGTTAATGCAACTAGCGCCATTTAGGTTTACTCTTGCGACATTCTGACACTGACTGGAGGGTCCGAGAGGTAAAGTGATACTGAGAGACTCTATCCGTCTATCCATCTTCTACGCCCACCATTCCTGGGAAGATCATGGAGGTAGAATCCTCAGGTGTGTCCTTTTCTTGGATCCTATGAAAACCAACTGTCATTATACGCTCCGCTGGATTCCCAGGCATGACCAAATGAGATTATAGATATTATCCAACCATCTCGTTCTTGCTCTATCCATAGGCGTCTTGCCGGTTGGCTCGGTTTGAATAATCTGTTTTGTAGTTGTTTCCCGCCATATTCTAGTCACATGTCATAGTAATGGAGCTGTAACCTCTCAACGCTGAGAAGCAGTGATTCGACCTGGACAGACACCCTAATCTCCGAGCTACGCATCCTGTCGCCTAATGTTGCTCAAGAGATCCTTCAGAAGAACCCAGTTTCGGTCGTTCGTATTCGCAATCATTTATTACCCAACGTTCACGATCATAGGTGAAGATAGGCACGCAAGCTTAGATTTAAAAAGAATATGCGATCTTTCAGTTACGCATAAATTGTATATCTTAGATCCATTGGCATATGACACGGATTTCTCTTCGATTCTCCACTTGGTTGTATGTGATGTGTAGTTGGTCATCAAACCTCATAAGTGGCTAGTCGACTTTGTGGATTTAATTTTGTCGATCTGCTGGAAAGAAGACAAGTGGTTTGTATAATACCTTTTGAAATCATCTTTGCATAACCATATGTAATCTTTCTTTTCAATTAGATTATCATTAAGCTTTGGTGTGATTTCTGCCTCATGTACGACGGAGTTTATCATAAATGCATGGCCAAGTGGGCAAGTGTCAGAGTATCGACAGTTACAGCTAAGAATTTGCTTTTGGTGATGCTTACGAGTGATAATGTTCAGTTTTTCATATTACGACAGCGCGCGCGCGTGTGTGCGTGTATAAATGAATATATACTAGAGATACTTTACACTAGAGCTGCATTTATTTCCTATGTATATACATAAATAAATAACTATATACACGCATACATATACTCATATATGTTTACGACAGGCATTTGCGTAAATATTTTTTTTTTTTCAGTTAGACGCCACTGACACGACAATAGTCAATCCCTGGCTATAGTGAAATATATTTTCCCAAGTTTCTGCACAATGGGATCGAATCCGAACCTACAAGGTCGTGAATCTATTACTTTAATGATAGGCCGTCCTCACGTCTTTCTAAACCCGATCACGTTTGGCAAAATTGATGCGGTAGTCGTTTAGCTTAAACATTTACTGGTAAATGTCTCTATGCAAGAAGGCAGTTCCACTGGCCATATATGTTCTTTTACATTATATAGGAATACACTTGGTGATTTTCTATGTTTGTTTAAAATATCTGACCTTGTGTTATCTACAATTGGTTAAATATAAATAATTGTATAGGGGATTAAAAGGCTGAATACAATTCCATTACTAAATAACACACCAAAATAGCCTGCCGGTAACAACATATTTGTCTGTGATAATTTGCTTCATACATATATGAAACGGGAATCTTATCCGAAATATTATAGGATTATTAATCAGCCTAAGTAAAGTGATACGATGTCTTTTCCTTTTGTTTTTATTTATTTACATTACTTTATAATTTTTTTTTAATTAACTCCTCTTCAATACTTAAAGAATATTTCAAACGTTAATATCATTTACACATTGCAATGCTTCATGTAGATTATAATATTTTATTTATTATGTTACGGCCATCAATATTAATTATTAAATAACTAGCAAACTGCCAAAACAACAATATGGACGCAGTTATATAACATTCTCTAAACATACTATATCCGGTTACGTTAGCTTTTGACTGTTATGCTGAAATCACATGCCGTCTTCGTCACACACTTTCTTCACCAACCATTGCTTTTTCAAGCAGTCGTTTTATTAGTCGTTCCATTGCGTGGGAGAAGCTTGGCTTACGAGTAGTCAATATTTAAGCTTTTGGTTGGTTTATGTTTGAGAATAGATAGAGTATTACCGTATATTTGTTTCTATCATTGGAATGCGCTCATGCTGAAGCAATCTTAAGAGGTTCAGACGAATAAATCGACCCAGTACTTTTCTTTTTGAAGTCTGGTACTTATTCATTCAGTTTCTGTCTACCAAATTCAATCACAAAGCTTTGGTCAGTTTGAGACACTTTCCCAAAGTGTCATGCAGTGGAAATGAACCTGGAGCCATGTCGTTAGGAAGAAAACTTCTAACCATAAAGTATCAGACTCTACTTTTCCCCGCCAAAACTAATGCTGCGTGGACAAAATACTTCAGGTGGGTGGTGACTCCACCCTTCCTACGCATGCGTGAAATTTTTCAAGCCGTCAGACCATGTCAGTTCTTGGTTGCTACGCTTAGGGTACAGATATTCAAGTTCAAACCATCTAGAAAATTCAGCAGGCTTTTGGCGATGATGCCACAGGCAAAACTCAGATCAAGGAGTGGTACAACCGCTTCAAATATAGTCGAATCTCAGTGGAAAGCGAGGTACTTTCAGGCAGGCTAGCCACAAGCCGAAGGGAGAAACCAACTGAGAACGCTTGGTGAATAGTCATGGAAAACCGTCGTGTAACAATACAGGAAACTGCTCACGAAGTGGAAACAAGCACAGGATCAGTACATTCAGTTTTAGCAGAGGAGGATTTGTGCATGTGGAGAGTGCTGGCGAAGGAGCAGAAGCAACATTGCATGTAAATTACTAAGGACATGCTAAGCTGTGCAAACCACGACCCAGATTTCATCACTGGTGATGGTACGTTGGTTTATGATCTCTGCTCGATGCGTTCAGTCATCTTGCGTAAAGACGAAAATCCGACGGGCACGCAGTGCAAATCTGTACTCCAGGCGTAACAGCCAGGGACTGATGCAGCCTAGCGGCGCGAAAACTTTCCCACATGTGCAGGAAGGGTGGCGTCATCTCCCGCCCAAAGGACTTTTCCCACCCGGCATTAGCTTTGAAGAGAAAAAAAATGAAGTCGGATACTTTTTGAACGCACCACACACACACACACACACACACACACACACACACACACACACATAATTGATGAAGGAAACAAAAGATAGAGCGCACACAAATATACATCCACGCCAAGACTCTGATCAGCCCGGGGCTATGGTAGAATACACATGACCAAGGTGCCACGCAGTGGGGCTGATCCGAAAACAACATGGTTCGGAAGCAAACTTTTTCTGGTTTCAGTCATGGAGATTTACATTCGTATACAGTTTATCTTGAAATTAATAGGCAGGAGAGACTGTTGAAAGCTCTGCTGGCCAACCGGTATTATCAAACAGCATCTAAAGCAACTTAATGTCGTAAAAATGACACGGCCATTTTAGACAATTTCTTACATAACTTTCCGATCGGTAATTTATTGGTGATGAATAAATATGAAATATCTACAATAAATATATTTCTTACGAACTGGAATCTATTACATTTAATATGTCTCAACATAGGTCGAGATGCTTGACAAGATATAATTAACTATGTCTGCTTCATATTCCAGCAGGAAGAATTGAATACAAGTCACTGTTTATGCTGTTATTTAGCCCTCGGTTGAACTTCAGTAGGTACAATTGCGATCAATGGTATCCTCGCCATGATCATACCATCAACAGTACTGTGTACCTTTACTTTTTAGCTTGTACTTGTTTCAGTTATTGGACTGCGGCATACCTTTAAGGGTTAGTCAAATAAATCGATTCCAGTACTTATTTTATTTAAGCCTCGTATTTATTCTATCGAGTCCTTTTACCGAACTGCTAAATTGTTAAAAGGTGGTGAGGAACAAACACAAAGCCCCCCCCCCACCACATATATATATGTGTGTATAAATGCATATATATATATATATATGTATATGTATATAAACGTATACGTACGCGAACACACACACACACACACACACACACACACACACACACACATTTATGATGGGCTTCTTTCAGTTTCCGCCTACCAAAAGTTCCATTGACGTTGGTCGACCTGGGGTTATATTAGAAAACATTTTCCCATGGTGCCATACAGTGTGATTGAACCCAAAACCATGTGGTTTGGAAGCAAATCTCTTACTAGAAATCCACATACATCAAATGTATCCCTTTTTAAAACAATGGTAAGGTGTGGAATTTGTCAGTTTTTAAAGCCTTGCAACAGACGGCTTATAGGATCCTTTGTTGGTTTGATATCTTATAAAGTTCAGATGATGGCGAAGAGAATTCATAGCAGGTAGTTGTGAAGAATATGGTAAATGTTCCAAAATCCAGTATCTTGTGTTGTAACATTGTTAATGATTATGTCTTTCTATCACAAGCAAATACTGGTCCACACATGTCGAGGTAGTGGTTGATGTTGTCAGATGAATTTTTCATAATACTTGATTGGTACAATATCTTATCATAAGTCGGTCCCGGTGGGTTTTGAACACAGAACGGCTAAACTCTGAAAGATATTTAGTCCGGTGCTCTTCCGTTTATTAGATAGTAGGAAAGAATTTTCTTCAGACAATATTTATTCTGCCATTTCGTCGTCCTTCTAATTATAGTCAACTGCCTGGCCCCTTGGATATACCACGATTTCACTAAAAGCAGACAGAAAGTATTAGCGGTCAATATGGCGTTGATTAGGACGTCTCATCCTCTTTCCATGCAATCTCTTGAGTTCGGTTTTAAAGCCCTCTACTCCAGCATCAAACACAGAGTTCCATGCTTTACATATTTACAACACAACAAAATAAATTTAATAAATTTAACAAATGACAAAAACTACCGAAATGAAATGTTTTACTAATTTATGATTTGAAGATAAACAATAGTTTTAGTAAGTCATCCTTTAGTCTCACACGCGCGAAAGCTAATGGCGTGCGTACTTATATATATATACTCCCGCTCTCCCTTCCCACACAGCTAATTTTTGCTTGTGCGTGTATGCATTTTTGTATGTATGCGTGCCAAAAGCGTTCTTGTATGAGAGTGTATATGTGTGCATATGTTTGAAGTGTTCATTTGAATCTCCTTCTCTCTCTCCCTCTCTCCCTCCCTATTTCTCTCCACCCCTCTCTATCTCTCGTACACACTTCTACCATCCTCTTTCCTCAGTTCGACAGATTGTTTGCACCACAGGAATCTATCGTTAGCCCTTTCATATAATAGATATTTCATAATCTTAGTAAGTGTACGATACATATCTAGCGTACACCTAAGTTTATCCCACGTCTGTCTGTAAGAAAGACTCATCTAGTGCAGTGGTTCTCAACCAAGGTCCACATGGCCATTGGGGGCCCATTTAAGATCTTGTGGTTAAAATTTATATGTAAAAAATTAGTTATACTTCTACAATACACAAAGTATTTTAACAATTATTTTTCTATAATTCCTAATAATATTTAATTATAAAAATGTAGCAGGATTTTTTAAACATTAAATGGTTATGAGTGTCCATCCGAGTGTAACAGGAATCAAAAGGATCCACGGGAAAAAATGGCTGAGAAGCACTACATTCTAGTGTTCACTATAATTTGATGCGTTACGGTAGGCTAATAAAAACAAAATACCATAACAGGATCATGTCATTATAGATAGAGTGCTTAATATTATGTGTTCCAAAGAGTGCTTAACATTAGGTGTTCCAAGTACTGAGAGATTCCACTTAGCACTTTCCATTAACACGATTATAATTCATAGTACTATTAAACTCATCGTTCGAGATAAACCATTTTTTTAAACATTATTTTACTCTGATGACGGTCAGATATCAAAGACATCGAAATGTAAAGTCGATGTAAATATTAATAAATGTTTCATCTCGAAATATGAAGTTAATAGACTGAAAAATTATAATCATATTAATAATAATGACTGATCTTAGATATTAGACTGTTATCTAGGGTTAGGGTTAGGGTTAGGGTTAGGCTTCTGAGATATCGATTTCTCACATAGATGCAAAGTGACAAATTTATAGAAAATTGTTATTGTCAACATTAGATCATGACCGTTCCTTGGTTTGACGATTAGAGGGGATTTTAATACAAAGAGATTAAAGAGGATTTTAATACAAAACGTTAATGATCGAAACAAATGTTGGAGTGGTACTAGTTGGGTAAAGGATTTATTAGGCAGCATATGTGAAAAAAGTTCATGTTCAGTCATTTCCACAGCGTGATGCCTTGAGCAAGTGTCTTCTACTACCACTCCGGGCCTTGTGAGTGGATTTTAGATGACGGAAACTAAAAGAAACCTGCTCAGTGTGTGTGTGTGTGTGTGTGTGTGAGTCCGACACCTCCCGAGATGGGTTGCTTATGAACCCGCTAACTTAGCGGTTCGTCCAAATTACCGATAAAATGATTACCAGACATTTCAAAAAGAAGTACACGGTCGATCTACTCGACTAAACACTTCAAGGTCGTGTCCCAACATGGCCGTATTCCAATGGCTGAAACAAGAGAACTAAATATCTTCTTTCGTTATGTGATCTTGTATTTTATGGCTGTATGCTATGGTATTACGTTAATATTTTTAATTGGGACAATAAGGGTGTATATGAAGTGAATTGTTTTCAACCAGATTTTAAATAAGAGCCATTGTAGTTGCGCATAGTGATCTTATATACACAATTATTCAAATGTAGCAGGAAAAAAGAAAGATTAGTGTTATAGCTATATCGCCATGTTGTTACGTCACAGAAGTTGAATCTCTATAACGATGTCGCCATTTTGTGAAGTTACCGAAAGTAGGTATCTGTATATTGTCTACATTATATTATAATATATCCAGAAACTCGGAGGAACAAATATATAAAACCCCAAAGTTGCTAATAATCTAATATACTACGTTCATGACATTACTATGAAAATCAATTTAAACAGGGTTAAATGACAAAAAAGGCAGGATTATACGAAAGAAATCCTACCTTTGCTTTTATAAAACCAATAAAAAAAGAGATTAATAGTGTAACATCGTTTATTTACGAGCATACAAATAAATATTAGTTACTCATAGTAATATAAAGATTATTCAGTTATACTGAATGCAACAAAAATATCACTGGTAGGAATGTTATAGACACTGGAGTTCGTATTACAATGAATTCGCCACTACAATATCACTCCATTTGCTAGAACTAACAGCTAACTCCGCCTCAAATCATACCCTGGCATTTTATCGGCATCACTGTTAGCACTACGAGTTTACCTCTTGCAATGTCGTTCCATATGATAGAAATAACAGCCAAACTTTCCTCAAATCACATCCTGGTATTTTAACAAAACTGCTGTTAGCACACCAAAAAGGTCGCCTCTAAATTGTCCTTTCATTTGTTCGAACTAACGATCAGATCTCTCCCAAATCACGTGGCTATTGAGGAAGTATTTCTGTCTTGTGTATCTTGTGTATCTGTCTACTGAATCACTTCACTAACCATTTTATTATTTACATTTGGAATTGTAAAGAGAGAGAGAGAGAGAGAAAGCAAGAACCGCAGAAACAGAAGCCAACCTTTAAACAAGGAAAGAATGCAATGTGAGGCCCCTTGGTCAGGACAGGCTTTCTAGGGTTGCTCTAGCTACTGATGCTTTCCTCGCAGACGTAATGAAAGACCTGGGCTCTTTTGACAATAAGGTCAGTCCATGAGTTGATCATGATAGGCATGCCGTTGGCCATAGCTCTTGTCAATCCGTGTTAACCTGGGCGTTTAACAACAAAAACAACAATGGGATATGAACTCACGACGCTTAAATATCAACTACATATAGTGGAACATTGGTTTACGAATTCAATTCGTTCCTGAAGGCCGTTTGTTACCCGAAATGCTCCTAAAAGTAAAACTACTTTTCCCACGGGAACTTTACGAGAAGGCATGGCAAATTCAAGTAGGGGATGTGTCCTGAGTGAAGGCTAGACAGCAATTGATGCTCTCCCTTTGATACTCTCAGCTTTTCGCCTACTCTTGCAGCCGGCTTGGGTGTTCGTTACCCGAGACTTCTTTTCCGTTCGTTAACCGAGGTTCCACTGTATAAGTAAATCATAACAAGCAAGATACTCATCACTTACACATTCTCCACTACAGATACAGAAATACGGGGAACATCTCTGGATTACCACGTTTGACGCTCTAGAAAGTAATTGGTTATATATTTTACAACAGTTTTGACATTTGTTTATTACTAAGCACACACACACACACACACACACACACACATATATATATATATATATATATATATATATATATATA
>NC_068985.1:113042676-113043624 GCF_001194135.2 Octopus bimaculoides
AAAAAAAAAAAAAAAAAAAAAAAAAGCAAAAACAAAAAATAAGTGAATACGATGCATACTTCACAATGGCGACTGTAGCAAACACGACAATGCTCACAATAACAACTCCAACGATTGTTAAGAGGATGTAGATAAAAAGCATAACAGCAACAATATCAACAACAAAGATGTTGTAATAGTAGCAATGGGTATTATTATTATTACTATTATTAATATTATTACTATTATTATTATTATTATTACTACTATTATTATTATTTTGTTATTATTCTTATTATTATTATCATTATTATCATTATTATTATTATTATCATTATTATTATTATCATTATTATTATTATTATTATTATTATTATTATTATTATTACTATTATTATTATTATTATTATTATTATTATTATTATTATTATTATTATTATTATTATTATTATTATTATTATTGCAGTTTCGTTTGTTACTTGATCTTTGATCTTGCAATTGTTCAAAGATATATTTTTAATGCATTTCACCTTTGGTGAAAAAGTTCGGTAAATAAGAAGGCTTCTTTGAGTAGTTTTCCTTCAGGGACACAACGTATGCATATATGTGTGTGTGTGTGCATGTGCGTGTATGTGATGTTGTGCCTATGAGTATTTTATGTATATGCATGTGTGACAATGTGTACGTGTTTACTTACTTATATGAATGTATGTATGTATAATGAGTGTGTGTACGCATGTGTGTGCGCGCGCGTGTGTGTGTGTGTGTGTGTGTGTGTGTGTGTGTGTATACCATTCATCGATTACTCTCATCTGCCGCACATGCACACATATACATACTGAAGTATGTATAAATGCATGCATGTGTAGATATTTTGATTGTTTATATATCGAGCAACACTCGCAGTGATGTGTCGCTACACAAATGCTGCCAACTTCTCTGCATATGTGTTTATATATATATATATAT
>NC_068985.1:113044127-113050724 GCF_001194135.2 Octopus bimaculoides
ATACATATATATATATATATACATACATATATAACCTATGTAAATAAATATAATGCATGTATGTGTGTGAGCATGCATAAACACCAACATATTTATACACGTGCACATATACACGTCTGTGTATAAGTGTGAGTGTGTTTGTGTGTGTGTGTGTGTGTGTGTGTGTGTATGTGTGTGTGTATGTGTGCGTGTGAGTGTGTTTGTATGTATGTATCTTCGCTTTTCTAGCAAAGCACATGTTTACAAAAATGAGAAACAAAATAAGCGAATACCAACTGCTTAGGTTTGAAACGGGTGACTAATAGGGATAAGGTGTGTGTACGTACGTATAGGTGGACAGTCGTGGGTGGATTAGGTGCAAATCAACATGATTAGAAGAGGCTTTTATGAAGGGTAGACGTGGCAGGGGAAGCGAATATGAGATGAAAAATATATACAGATCAATAATACTAATGTGTTGTGTATATATATATTTTTTAATCTGTGCATTTAAAAGACCTCTCTTGTAATCTTTAATTCACTTTAGCTTTGTATAGTTTAGTATTATTTGTTTTTTCTTATACAAAACGGTCGCTGGAATATTTAGAAGTTTTATAATATTTAATCTTGAACAGTATTTCCTTCTGTTTTACGTTCTGAGTTCAAATTCCGCTGACACTGCCCTTCATCCTTACATGATCGATAAAGCAAGTACCTGTTGAGTCTATCTAATCCACTTTTGGTCAATGGAATCGACTTACCCCATCCACGAAAAAAAAATGGTCCTTGTGCCTATAATGTAAAGGATCGTTATTATCATTAAGGTAGAAGACTACGGGCTAGTAGAATCGTTTGCATGCTTAGCAGCATTTCATCTGTCTTTATGTTCTGAGTTCAAATTCCACCAGGGTTAACTTCTTCTTTCATCGTTACAGGATCGATAAAATAAGTACCTGTTGAACACAGTACTTGGATGTAATCAACTTATCCATCCCCTAAAATTTCTGGCGTTGTGCCAAAATTTGAAACCATTGTTATTAAGGTAGTGAGCTGGCAGAATTTTTAGCATGCCGGAAAAAATACATAGTGGCATTTCTTCCGGTTTTACGTTCTGGGTTCAAATTCCACCGAGGTTGACTTTGTCTTTCATCGTTAAATTAAGTACCAGTTGAGTGCTAGTCCTCTTCCCTCAAAATTTCGGTCCCTGTATCTATTAGTAGAAAATAGCTTAATCTCGACTCACTTCGTTCTGGTTTCAAATCTCATCAGTCACGTGTATGCTTTCATGCCACCAACCTAATAAAATATCAATAATGTGACTGGATTGATTCAATCGAATACACATGGACACACAAACATATACGCACATATATCGCCCCGTACAGAAATTAGTCTAATCATTTTTATTTTCTCCGTCATTATTTCTTCAGTAAAAAAGGCGGTGAGCTTGTAAAGTCGTTAGAACATTGAAAAGAAAAAAAAATTGCTAAGCAACATTTCTTCCTGCTCTTTGCGTTTTGATTTCAAATGCTGCCGAGCTCATCTTTGCCTTTCATATTTTCAGGGTCGATAACATGAAGTAGCATTCAAGTACTAAGGTCGATGTAATCGACTTCCCTTCTCCTAAATTTGCGTGCCTTCAACGAAAATTAGAAAGAAGTATTTCTTTAGAAGAAAGCTGTAAGTTGGCAGAATCGTTATGGTGTCGGTAAAAATGCTTTACGGCATTAGTTACGACTCTTAACATTCCATGTTCAAATACTTGAGAGCTCAGCTTTGCTTTTCATCTTTTGGGGGCAATAAAATAAGCAGCAGTCAAGTACCAGTACTTGATGTAATTTATTTGCTCCCTCCTCTAATCTCCTCACCTTCTGATATAATTAGTAAGAATTATTTCTTCTGCAAGAAAATGGCGAGTTGGCTACTTCGGAAAAATTACTCAGAAGTACTTCTCGTAACTTTTTAAATTCTGAACCCAACTCCTATCGAACACAAATTTGCCTTTCATCCTTTTTGGGGTTGCTAAAATAAGGTACCATTCGATTACTGAGGACGATGATGTAGGCTCATGCCTCCCACTAAAAACAATTGTTCTTGAGCCTAAATGAGAATTTTTTTGTTTATTCAACTAGGAAGGCTTCGGGTGTTTTTTTATTTTCAGAATCGGTAGAGCAGCTTGCCGAATGCAAATATGGTATCTAATTATATTCCTTTATGTTCTCAGTTCAGATCCTGTTTTTTTCACTTTGCTACACAGCCTTTCGAGATCAATAAAATAAGCAGCTGTATTATACTACTGCGGTCTATTAAGTCAACTGTGCTAACCTATAAATGTTTTAAACCTTATAATTGTTAGTGATCAAGATGGTGGTGAACTATTCAGAAGTTCAATTCCGCTGATCTCGACTTTGCCCTTCATTCTTTCGAAGTCGATAAAATAAGTACCAGTTTTAAGCATTGGAGTTGATTTCAGTGACTCAACCCTGTCTCTAAAAGTTACTGGCCTTGTGCCAAAATTTGAAAGTATAATGAAGGCTGCGGGCTGGCAGAATCGATAATGTATCGGGCAAAATGCTCAGTAGCATTTCTTCTCGCTTCCTGACTTCGAATTATGCCGAGATCGACCACGTCTTTCATACTTTCAGGGTTGATAAAATAAGTACCAGATAAGAAATAGGGTCGATGTAATCGACTCAACCCCTCCCCTAAAATTACCGGCCTTATACCAAAATTTAAAGCCAATATTTTCTGTTTTGAGCTCCATTTACTTAATATCCTTCTGTAGATTTATGAAATAAACAGCGTTAATAAATTCGATGACATTCTCTTTCTTTCATCTGTTGGCCCTTATCGTTCCTAGTGAAGATTGCTGAGACCCCCTTCGGTCACGAATGACCATGGGATTGCACCTAGATAGTTACCCTCTGAGGAACAAGTCCGGGCAAGGTTGTTTATGGAAGACCAGCAGTCGCCCATGCGTACCGGCCTCTCCTCTCCACGCCACCAGTGTTATCCAAGGGAAAGGCAAAGGGGCCGATATAGCTTGGCCTCTGTGACGTCGCAACTCATTTCTACAGCTGAGTGAACTGGAGCAACGTGAAATAAAGTGTCTTGCTCAAGAACACAACACGCAGCCCGGTCCGGGATTCGAACACACAACCTCACGATCGTAAGCTCGATGCTCTAACCACTGAGCCATGCACCTTCACTATCGTTCCTAGTACACTGATAGTAAAGCGGCGAGCTGGTAGAAGCGTTACCGCGCCGGATAAAATTATTGGCTGTATTTCTTTGCGCTCTGAGCTCAAATCCCGCCAAGATCGACATCACCTCTCATCCTTTCCGTGGTCGATAAAATAAATACCAATCAAGTACTGAGGTCGATGTAAATGATTATCTCCATCCTCCGAATTTAGGGCCTTGAGTCTATACTTCAAAGAATTATTATTAAATTCTTTCGGAGTCGATAAA
Organism: Octopus bimaculoides; assembly: GCF_001194135.2. Lineage (NCBI taxonomy): Eukaryota > Metazoa > Mollusca > Cephalopoda > Octopoda > Octopodidae > Octopus > Octopus bimaculoides. Next base: position 113,047,578 of record NC_068985.1, read on the forward strand.
ATAAGTATTAGTTGAGTACTGGTATTGATGTAATCGACTTGCTCACTTCCCCTAAAATTTCAGACCTAGAAAAAAAAAATAATAATAATAACATGCTAATCAGAAGTTTCTGTATATTTTTAAGTCTTAAAAGCTATAATACATATTCAGTGAATGAGCTCAAATTCCGACACGGCCAGCTCCAAGTTTCATCCTTATTAGATGAATAAAGTAAATTCCAGTCAAACTAATCGATCATACCTTTCAATCAAGATTCTGGCCTGATGCCTAAGGCAGAGATCGTTCGGTATAAGAACCATCAGTGACTCACTCAAAGTTTCACCTCTGAAAATTGTTGCGATATATTTAGAAACTATCTGTATTATACTTCCTGTGCGGCTTTTGCTATTGGAATATTTACTGCTACTTCGGTCATTATGCTTGACCGACAGAGCGAAGTCTAATGACAGGATGAGGCGAATTGAATAGCTGGCAATTAGATGGATCTCTTCTGAACATTTATAGACAGGTATGAAATATAATTAAGGCTTTTTCATATATTCAATCAGCTGCTATCTAGAACTTTCCGCTTTCTGTTTTGGACATTGTTACTTTGTTCCTTTCGGTGGAGTACTTCCAGGATGTTGTTCCATCAAATATTTTCTTTATATCTTCATCATGTAATTGGTCCTCTACAAAACCAAGCATTTATTTTAGCTTTTGACGTTAACAAAGAACGATTGTTCTCTTCTATACATTGCCGTGTAGAATCAGTGAAAAATTGAAATTAAGGAATAAACGGAATAGATTCAAAGAGAACTATTGGCTGGCTGGCTTGCTGGCAGTGAAGTAAGCTTTGACTCTTTGATTATACAGATATTTATGAAGATTTGGTATGTGTTCTTCCTTACAGCTAAGTGAACTGTGAAGTAAGTAAGGGTTACGTGCAACGGAAAGAAATACAATGAAGACCCTGTGATAGTTTTTGAACTCAAATCACATCAGTTCGTCTACCTTTACTTCTTTATCTATTCAGTCATTTTAGAGACTAAACAAACAACTAATAAACTAAATAAAAACATGAAAACGATTTGTCGTTCATTCATGATTTTTAATTCTGAAAAGACGCTTTTCAAACTTTCTTGAAATAAACGTTTGTTTACACAGAAATACATACACAGCTGTACATTCGCATATATGTATACACGTCTTTCTCTTTCTCTCATAATATGAGAGACAGAGAGTACAACGCATATACATGTGTACTGTGTTTATGTACATACCTGTCAATGCTGTGTATGCCATAAGGTCTGCAAATCTAACGGAGACCTCAAAAGACATTTTAAAGTACACAAAGATCAGAACTTAACTGCAGTTCTCGATGGTCCAAAGTAGATATGCAATTTATGTGGGTGTCTTTTCAAAACATTGTCTGGTCTGAAAATCAGATGCCATGATAGAACTAGGGTGTAAGTGCAAGAGGTGATCAGACTCTGCATAAGGGGTCGAGAACCGCCATGTATGTATGTATGTATGTATGTATGTATGTATGTATGTATGTATGTATGTTATCAATCAGTTTCATTTCTGTATTTCTTGTCCATAGAGAAAGAGCCGGACTCTAACATAGATTCAAGGCTCCTTCATTGGAACTTTTATCAACATCATCTAGGTATTTGTGCATATGTGTGTGTGTGCAGTATTTGGTGTTTCTGTAGGTATGTTGTTGTTGTTGTTGTTGCTGTTGATGATGTTCATATGTCCAGCCATGCTGTTTGTAGTATTTTGTCCCGTGGTAGATTCAAATTTCAGGCGAAAATCACTTCAGTGTTGAATAAAAGGCTTCTTCAGTCGATGTACCCGGAGATTAGCCAGTTATTTAGCAAGGTTGATATTTGTGGCTTCAATGTCAGGGATAATATTCATCGTATTCTCAATAAATAGTCCCTCACGCCAAAAATGCGACTCGTCGCGGATCGCCGTGTATGTATGTATGTATGTATGTAACTGTCACATCTTAGCGATCTAAATTCTCAGGTTTCCATATTTATCAACTTTTTCTCTTTCTTTCATGATGATGTGTTGATCTCCTAGCACAGTTACATCGATTATTAGGCACTCTTGTTTGTCCCTCTTAAAGGTTATTATATCCGGCCTTCGGTGCTCTAACACCTTTGTCTGTCTGGAAATCAAAGGGCCAGAGGATTTTTGCCTTCCCCTTTTTGTCCATTGTCTTTTCCGGTGTATGTTGACATCAAGCACCCGTAAATTCATATCCATACTCACGGCACAGTAGCCAGTGGAGGTTTTGGGCTACATTGTTCTGTCTACGCGTGTAATCTTTCTGCGCAAGACTTTCACAAGCACTAACAATGTGAGTCACACTTTCGACCCTCTTCCTACACATTCTGCAAAGGTCCGATGCACTTGTGTGTTATATATTCATTTTCACTGAGTTAGTATTTAATACCTGGTCCTGGGCCGCGATGATTAGGCTTTCAGTATTCTTTTTTAGGTCACTCTTGTTGAGCCACCTCCATGATGCTTCCTGGTCTTTTAATGTGTTCGTTTCACAGTGGAACTGACCATTTAATTCCATACAGAGTAGGGTTTCTTCTCTCTTGTTGGCTGTCCTTGTTCGGAATTCATGAGCACTCTCAAGTCCAATTTTGTTAACTCCCTTTGCACTAGCAGCATACTGTAGCAGATCTTCTTTGCTGTTTACCAAATATTCTGCTATGTTTCTTCTTTCACTGTTGATGCACTCCCGTACGCTAATCAGCCCACATCCACCCTTACCTCTCTTCATGTAGAGTCTGTGTACATTTGCCTTACGGTGGAGGGCACCATGCATTGTCATTGTCTTTCGTGTTGTGCGATCGAGTTGGTCAAACTCCGCCTGTGTCCATCTCAGGATGATTGCACTATAACGAACTCCAGCAACAGCTCATTATTATTATTATTATTATTATTATTATTATTATTATTATTATTATTATTATTATTATTATTATTATTAATAATAATATTATTATTATTATTATTGTTCAGTAGTTTTATTTTTATAACGTGCTTTCACTTCACTACCGAGCGCAGCTCTGTGTGCCTTGGGTATGTGCTGTGGTTTGCTGTGGTGCTCTTATGTTTACTGTATAGAAAGTGTTTTGC
>NC_068985.1:113053640-113054388 GCF_001194135.2 Octopus bimaculoides
TATATATATATATATATATATATATATATATATATATATATATATGTGTGTGTGTGTGTGTGTGTGTGTGTGCGTGCGCGCATATGTGCACGTGTGCACGTGTGTTCGCGAGCGCGCTTTGTATACACACACACACATACACACAGACACACACATACACACACATACACACACACATATGTAAATGGGTGAAAACACACATGCGCAAAAATGCGTAAAAATGAGTATATGCAAGTGATATGGATGTTTATATGTTATGTGCGTATGCACAAACAACTGTATGTATAGTTATACATGTCCATACCGACATGTATACATATATACATAATTATATATATATGTGTGTATACGCAGGCATATATACATATTTACACACATACGTACACACACACACACATACACACACACACACACACGCAGCGCTGGTTGTTTGTCTTGAAACTACTTCACCGATTCTCACCAAAGGTTATGCAAAATTCACACAAATCCAAAATTATCTCGGAATAATGCACGAAAGTAAAAAAAAAAAAAATCCGCGAATCTGAGGATTCGAGAAAACAGATGAAAGAATGATTATTATTATTATCATTATTATTATTTTATGTTTGACTTTTGTTTTGCATTTGTACAAGTTGGATCCAAGTCTCACCCAGAGACCTCAAGAGACAACACGTTAGAAGTTCATGTAGGTGTTATGCCTAGGGTACCATATATTTGTATTTGTACAGTTTTGTTCAAGTGAATGTTT
>NC_068985.1:113055159-113056087 GCF_001194135.2 Octopus bimaculoides
CATACATACATACATACATACATACATACATACATACATACATACATACATACATACATATATAAAAGCAAATCGAAAATAAAAGATAAAAACAAAAATAACAACAATCAGAAAGATGCACACAGTGAAAGTATTAGGTTGACGCTCAGTTTATGATGGAAAAAATAGGGGTGGGTGACGTTTCGAGCATGGCTCTTCGTCGGAAAGTAGAAAGAGGGAAGGCTCGGAATGAAAGAAAAGAATAGTCTTTAAAAAAGCTCCTGTGTGGTTACAAGACTGAAGTAACCGGAAATATGAATACATACAGACATACACACAAACACACACACACACGCACACAAACATACACACACATACACACACACACACGCACACAAACATACACACACATACACACACACACACACACACATATGTATATAAAACATATGCGTGTCTCATCTACTGGTCATATGTTTCTGGTTTTTGATACCAGACGAATACCGTATTTTTGAAGGTTTCCAACAGTACATATGCTTTAAATATAATATCAAGATCTCAAATTTAAACTAATAGTTTCCATCGCGAATACAGAATATATGTATATATATATATATATCACTGTTTTTGAATCTTTATAGACGCATATCTTGGTGCGAGTGCGCATATGTATGCATATATATATATATACACATGTCTGCTTCCATATGTGTCTATATATTAAACAATATAATAAATAGCATTCTGATTCGTGGAGCATAGTACTCGAATATTTATTTAAACAAATTTCAATGTCAAATAATGAATAAAATATGTTTTATTGTCCATGGTACTGAAAGATGCTAATCGCGTATAAATTCATGCATATTCATATGTGTGTGTTTATGTGTTTATGTATTTGTGTGCATAAATATGTATGTGCATATATATATATATATATATATATATA
>NC_068985.1:113056952-113058439 GCF_001194135.2 Octopus bimaculoides
AAACAAAAGACGAAGACAGGTGTATAAACAACAAGCAGGTTTATTAGTTTGACGCTCGGGAAGATGAGAAAGTCTTTTACGTTTCGAGCCTACGCTCTTCAACAGAAAGGAACACGAGTAAATAAACAGAGTTGTTTTGTATTGATCGGATCCTAGTATATATTGAGAAATGCTAAGACATTAACTTAATAAAAAAAAAAAATTTCAATATATTCGCCACGTAAAATTCTGGCTCTGAGGTCTACAAAAAAAGAAAAAAAGAAAAAAAGAAAAACGCACAGCAAAAAGTGGCTGTACAGAAGCCAACTGCACTCTGTATCCTGAAGACGAGCTGAGACAGTCGGGAAACGATGAAAAAGATTAATTTAGGAACTTTAAGTAATGTAGTTCTGAGTTAACCTGTTATACATACAACAACTCCAAATAAACGTATCAAGCGCTACTTTTACTTGTTTGTTTATGAATACGTGTATGCACACATACATATATGAATGTATATTTATCTACACACAAATTCATACACACACAACTATCTATCTATCTATCTATCTATCTATCTATCTATCTATCTATCTATCTATCTATCTATCTATCTATCTATATCTATATCTATATCTATATATATGCATATGTGTGTGTGCGTGTGTTGGTGTTTGTGTTTGTCCCCTACCACCGTTTGACAACTGGTGTTGGTGTGTTTACGTACCCGTCACTTAACGATTCAGAAAAAGGGCCCGATAGAAAAATACCAGTCCTTAAAAAAAACAACCCAGAAAAAAATAGGTACTTGTGTCGATTCATTCGACTAAAAATTCTTCAAGGATGTGCCCCAGCATAGCAGCAGTCTAATTCCTGAAACAAGTAAAAGTTAAGATAAAAAGATATATATATATATATATATACATACATACGTACATACATACATACATATATATACACACACACATATATATATATATATATATATATATACATACAGACACACATATATATGTCTATGTATACGTACTCACGCACACACACACACACACACACACACACACACACACATACACACGTTGGATGTGCCTTTGCACACGGACTAAAAATGTTAAGTTACATAGAGGCGATGGGGGAGAAAACTCTATTCAACCCAAATCAGAATACAACTCTTCAATGCGGATATAAAAAACGGAAGCGATCACATGGGAGTAGAAAGTATATTGAACAGATATTGGTTCTGATTGACTCTAATTCTCTGATATTGATCCATTCTTTATACCTAAAGCAGTCAAATTCAAATGAACAAGAGAGATATATATAACAAATGAATAAACATGTACTATTTCTTCTTAATGCTTATAAATGTGTGTGTTTGCGTGTATATGTATGCGTTTGTATGGTTGTATCTATTCACGTGTGCGTACGCGTGTGTGTACTTCTCGCTCTCTTCTTCTCTCTCAATCTCTCTCTCTCTATATATATATATATATGTATGTATACATACA
>NC_068985.1:113060593-113062269 GCF_001194135.2 Octopus bimaculoides
CTTACTGAATCTATTCACAAGGTCGAACTGGGGCTATAGTAGAAGACACTTGCCCAATTGCCACGGAGATGTCTTGCAAACAACTCGCATATGCAAGTGCTACCAGTCGAGAACTCCGCATACCGGAAGCCAGCAAGTATATGGGGTCATCAGGAGAGAATGCGCGCCGTTTCGGGGCCTACCTCTCGACGGCATCAATGCGCACTGGCCCCCCTCACTGATATGAGGCCCCGCTTGCTAGATCAACTGATTATTAAATAAAGCTCAATATTTCTCTAGCCATCGCTCATCGTCTATTTTTAACCAAATCCAGTAGCTAGCCTTCTTCACTGTAGTTTGGATATCACTCATGGCTACGAGTCAAAATACATTCTACATTTTTTCTTTCAAAATTTTAAATGTTAAATTTTAGATTTAAATTTTAATTCACCTAATGAAAACGGTTTTGTTTTATGATGTAATTCATTTGTTCATCAATAAAAAAAAAACGTCTGAAACAGCTGTAGTGAATCTCAACCTATTTGTATTACTATGTATAATACACCACACTCCAAACCTTCCCTACGTTAGATCTGGAATTTACAGTGACCCGCGTACTGCATGCCGGAGTATCTCTGTTTGTGATCTTACAAGTACGTAGGTACCCATATCGATGAGCGTATTGATCTGCCCATGTACATGTATATGTAAGTAATACAAGTTCGTATGTACATTTGTATATACGTGAGTGTTTACATATGCCGCTGATATACGGATATGCTGTTCTCGATCCTACCTTGATGTCCTTATCATCAAAATACCACGGTTCTATTGGATCCTGCAAATAACTATATCTATTTAAACTATCAGGAGTTATTACGTCAGGCCTGCCTATCCCCACTCCAATATCTCCACAATAAAGACTACAAAATAATGTACTTCGAATTATCACCTGCTTCAGAGAGCAAACCATTAAATTGCCTTTAAACGGGAAGAAAATATTATTCAGAATGAAGGCGCAGCGGCCCAGGAGTGCCAAGATTGTTATCTCATGAACTGATAATAAAACATTCACCTACATATTCATTCTGTTAATATATGCCCAATCCCAAATAATCTGATACAAATATACACAAACACACATTCATAAACCTCTCTCATTCATTTATGTATGTAAATATGTGTGTGTGTGTGTGTTTATATATATGAGTGTGTGTGAATATATATATGCATATGTATGAATATATATATATGATAATATGAATAATATTTAATATATGCATATATACATACATATATGTACATACCTACATATACATGTATATATACATGCATATATGGGTATAGGATATAAAAAAAACGTAGACAAAATGAGAAACGAGAACATAAAAACAAAAACATAGGAAAGCGAACTTTTTTCGAACAACGAAAAGAAACAAACAAACAGAGAAACGAGACATGCAACATAAAGAACATTCCTTTCACCAATTGTTTCCTGTTTTATCTACTCCGCGTTTCGAAGGTAAAGACAAGACGCGACCTCGTTAAAACAGTCCTTCCCGCAAAGCAAATTAAATAAAGTTTGGGAGTTTTTGCGAAGGGTGAAAGTGGTAACAAAAACAGGACAGTGAAAACAATACAGTAAAAACAAACGGTGAGGGCTGTGCATATATGTAAACGCATACATATATGTATAT
>NC_068985.1:113063442-113066490 GCF_001194135.2 Octopus bimaculoides
ATACCGATCTCATCAGTTGGCCAGCATGGGAATAAAAACCTGAAAAGTAATAATTATTATTAAAATCATAATTAAGGGTATCTAAGAGATATTATCATGCTAGAAATAGCAGCCAAAACTTGACTCTAAAACCACATTAAATGTGAACATTTAATGTGGTTTTAGAGTCAAGTTTTGGCTGCTATTTCTAGCATGGTGGTATCTCTTAGATACCCTTAATCATAATTATATATATATAGTTGAAAGTTTATGAGGATTACTCAGTACAGTTATTGAAGTGTAAAAGTGATTTTTAAAAATCTTATAAAATCTGTTATGAGGATGTTAACTTTTTTGAGGAAGAAGACTTTTTCGTTAAACCTTTTCAAGCACATGTGCTCTTAAAGAGGAAGTTGTTATTTTTGTGGTAGTGATAGTATTATTTCCGGTTTATTTTCGGACTTATGGTTTTAGCCATAAATATTTTTACCATTGTTTATCATATGGAGTGTTGGCTATTTGGGGTTTAATTTTGGATTTCGTATTCTTATAAAGTATTCTTATACTTTTCATTTTCGTCGTTTAGTTTGTAAAATGGAAATATTTTAAATTTTCCATCTGCACAGATGTCTAGATGTTCACTGCATGGGATATTCCTAAGAAACGAATCCCTAATTTGCTGTTTATGCACATTTACACGACTGGTCAGTTTCCTTCCTGTCTTTCCAATGTAGTTTTCTTGTTTCTTGTTTTGCAATTCCTGTTTGCATTCACTTTTAAGTCCTTCCCATTCTCGAATCTTTTGGTTGTCTCTCGCTCATATAATTCGCATGTCTGACAACGGAGTCTCCGCATTCTGTTACTTGTATTGTTTCTTTTTCAAATGTGAATCTCGCCTTTGTTGGGAGTCTCCTGAGTTTAGGTGGCTGTCTTTGAATCTTGATAATTTGTGACGTTTTAAATATTCGTTGGAGATTTGGTGATTGATTTTTATTTCCACATTTAGCTTGAGTGTTTCTTCGTAAGGTAGAGATCGGAATTTTCCTTTGCTTTTGTTATGGCATGTTGAATTAACTTGGGATATCTTTGTTTCCGAAGGAATGGAATATATTAAGTTCTGCCTGGGTTCATACCTAAAAAAAAAAAAAAGTTCTGTTGGGTTCATACATCAAAAATAGATTTAATGCTGTCTGATTATTATATATTTTAATTTGACTTTGGTTTGGTTTTCAGTTATTGCAATTTTACATATTTAGGTTTTTTGGTATATATTATGTTGTAAGTTTTTTTTAAAATTTTTATACATTTATAATAATTTAATATTTATTATAAAGAATATAAAGGTTATATTACTAAATTATGTTTAATGTGGTAAGTTTAAAGATGTTCAGTATATTTATTTATACAATAGAAGAAAGTTTTACATAGAGGGAGATAAAGAGTGAAAAAGAGAGAGAGAGAGAGTGAGAAAAAGAGAGAGTGAGAAAGTGTGAGAGAGAGAGAGAGAGAGAGAGAGAGAGAGAGAGAGAGAGAGAGAGAGAGAGAGACGTAGGGACAGAAAGGAGGAAATATTTTAATAAAGAGAAAGATATACGAAATTATTTCACTACGAGGGTTTTTTTTCAGTCGTAGCTCGTTAATTGAGTAGTAGAAAACGAGGGACTTAAAATTGTTGGGAAAGAATCTGTTGATCCGGTAAGCTTTGTGAATGAATTTGGTGGACGGAAACTGAAAGAAGCCCGTCGTGTATGTATTTATCTATGTATATATAAATACATGTGTGTGTGTCTTAGTGTTTGTCTCCCACCATCACTTACAACCGATGTTGATTTGTAACATCCCTTTAACCTAGCGGTTCGAGATACAAGATTGATACAGTAAAAAAAAGGTTTCAAAAATTATCACTAGAGTCGATTAGTTCGACTGAACTCTTCTAGGCGATACCCTAGCGTGGCCGCAGTTCAATGATGAAACAAGTAAAAGATAGATTTTTTCAGTCATAGACTTGTACCAAGAAAGCAAGAGAGTTAGAAAAATGAAGCGAGCAAGGGAGACAACGCCAATCAGTATTAATATGCTTGCCTTCATCAATGATTGTACAGCTTCCGCTTGTTCTTGCTGACATTGTAGAAGCAAAATTGCTAATTAAATACGTGATCAGTACCTCATTTTAATCCAATTATTCTCACTTCCCGGTGCTACTCAGTGTTCCTGTCATGAATATTCTATATAGCAAATTGGTTACTATAGTGACAACAAATGAGGGTAAAGGTTATACTTCAATAATTATCAGCTCGAATGGGAAAAATAATAAATGTTTGTTAATAAACTCTTAATACACTTAATGAGTATTAATAAAGCATTGTATTACTGACCAATCACGTGGTACTATTGAATTAGTTATGGCCTCAGTGGTTATCAACTGAAATCTACATACATACACACACGCGTACACGCACATGTATGTATTTTTATGAGTGTGTATTCGTATATGTATTTGCTTGTATGTGTATGTGTTTGTGTCTGTATGTGCGTGTGTGCGTATTTAACACAAGTACATTCACAGAAACCGTACAAGTACATTCACAGAATACGTACAAATTATGCACTCAATATACCTACACGGATATTTTTAGTCTTACGCATGTTCACATCAATAAATACACACACGCACACACGCACATACATGCACACACACACACTCACACAAATATGTATGATTTTATGTTCTCTCTCTCTCTCTCTCTCTCTCTCTCTCTATATATATATATATATATATATATATATATATGATAAATAAATTCAAAAGGGGATAAAACTCTTTTACAAGAATTTTATCAAGAAGCCAGTGTGTAAAAAAATTTCATAAGGGAAATTTCTATTCTCAAGAATATAATTATTCGTTTATATTTATATAAAGGGCATTATTACAGAAAATAATAACGCCATATTTTGAGGTACTAAATGTGGTTATTTTGAGAAGTCCACTGTGTGGCTTTATTATTTTCTGTAATAATGCCCTTTATATAAATATATATATATATATATATATAAACTCTGGGACCAATA
>NC_068985.1:113067429-113070820 GCF_001194135.2 Octopus bimaculoides
ATATATATAGGTTCTTGTGTGTAATTTATTTCAGCTGTACCTGTTTTCTATTATTGTGGAGATTCTTCACTGTGCAACAGACTCATCGAACAAAATAAACGAGTTAAGAAGAGCGTGAGCATACGATTGGTCGATCGACTAGACAACATGTAAGCGAGTGAAGATTATATGCAAGTCGGCTTCAACCGCAACACATACAAGAGTTTAGCAATAAGCCTACAGAAAAATCATGGCAGTAATTAAAGATAGATGTTAGTTGGATAGTGGTTACTTTGAATGTGTCATTTCTATTATCAGAAATTGGAAATAATTATTAAATGACACCACATAAGTCAAAGTGGAGAATATATGAAATAGATGAGAGATAAAGCAGTGAAGATTCACATCTTAGGTAACGAGATAGTCAAATTAACTGGTATGGAAGGCGGTGTACTAAGATATCTAGGTTTAATCGATTCGTGAGTTGTGTGTATCGTTTTTCGATCGTCTAAACCGATTCAGATTGTTGATCCGATAATTAACTGCTGGAGTTTTTCGGGATCTTTGGAGTCGGTCGTGAAATTTCAAGTGTCGGATGCATTTAACTGAGGACCGCCTAAATGAATCCGGTACTAAACTGGGAAATGGGTAAGAGATCTGGAGCTTACTTTCTGGAGTACATAAACACTGGTAGTGAGAGATGTTAAAATCGTGAAGAAAAGAAAATGACGATACTTGTTAAAAATCCTAGTCGTTACATATATCTTGCTTGAAGGAAGAAATACACTCGAGATAGGGATGAGGTGAAACAACTTCAGTATGAATTTCTTTATGTGTGGAAAAGCAGAGAAGGTCTTTTTCTTCACATTTAAAATGTTATCGGGCAACGTATTCCGGAATTCTGAAATAAAACTTGGTGATCTTTTGAATTCCGATCTTAACACTTCATAATTCAGCATTTGATAATCGCAAGAGGTATCTGAATTTATGCACTACGAACTTCATATCTACCGTCTAGTATTGTATTGTGTTGTGGATTTTGTTCAGATCTACAAACCTCGATCTCTTAATTCTGCATCTTGCGGTAGTAGCTTATATTGTATAACCCAGAGTGCGCTCATCGTCACTGACAAACGAATTCTTGATAATAAAATCTCTATACATTACTCTGGAGTAAACAAAGCAAAAAAATGCATTCCGTAATACACCAAAATGAGCAGTGAACCTGTTTATCAACAAAATCTGCATATCGCGAATTATGTAGCGTGCATCTCACTGCATTTTCGGTTTTGTTCTTCGTTTCGGTACGTGTTTGATGTCTTCTGTTTGAATTCGATTTTGCTGAATGACTCAGCGCCCCATTCCCCCTCCTTACCATGCTAGCTCATTTTACCATTCCACCATAGCAGTATTAAGCAAGTTAAAGACGTACGACAGTACACGTCTTCGTCATCACCATCACCATCATCATCATCATCATCATCATCATCGTCGTCGTCGTCGTCGTCGTCGTCATCACACTACTGACGCTTTCCTCCGCTAGGGCAAATATAATGCCAGTTAGTAGAAATTTTAAATTTCTTAAGAAGTAGAGATTACGTTAATGCTTTGATCCCTGGGATTTACTGTGATTCCAATTTCATGAGTCTCGTGATTTTCCTGCTGACTCATATATAAAATCTTGTTTGCACCGTGAGGTCAAGTCTGAGCCACGCATTCATATGGTCCTGTTAACTTGCATTTTAGCCGTTCATCCATTTGTTTGGTCTCGTCCAAGAGGAGATCTATCGTTTTTTTTTATCCAGTATTTTCTGTACGATAAACCTGTTATTTGTCGGGGAAACTCCAAACTAACAAACCAGCGGATTAGAGGAGGGTACTTTCTTCCTTTTCGTTAGCACTAGTACACGCACACACACACACACACACACACACACACACACACACACACACACACACACACACACACACACACACACACACACACACACACACACACACACACACACACATACACACCATCCACACACACACAGAAACCAAAAGTCACGCACCAAAACTGATATTTTACATTATTATTATTATTATTATTATTATTATTTATTTCTTTATTACCCACAGGGGGCTAAACATGGAGGGGGCAAACTAGGTCAGACAAAAGGATTAAATCGATTACATCGACCCCAGTGCGTAACTGGTACTTATTTAATCGACCCCGAAAGGATGAAAGGCAAGGTCTACCTCGGCGGAATTTGAACACAGAACGTAACGGCAGACAAAATACCACTAAGCATTTCGCCCGGCGTGTTAACGATTCTACCAGCTCCCCGCCCTGAGTTTTATTATTATCATTATTATTATTGAGTGAGAGAGCAGTGCATGCCATCAAAGTGACACTGGGGTAAAATATACAAAGCCCAATATACCCATCATGACTACCCGTCTGATAAGGGTACACCAAGCACATGCATCACAACCATATGTGCGCAACATGGTGATCTCATATCAAGATAAACAGCGCATGACCTCGCAGGTGGGGCCCAGTTAGAATTTTCTTCGGGTCGAGTAGCCCATCCCGCTCAAAAGGTCCCTGAATAAGGTTTGTTTAAGAATGTTGAGCAAAACACCCATGTTTCCAAAGGTGAATTATTGAAACCCTAAAGAACTCCTCTCAACACATGGCTATGATGCCCCCCACTACTTCTGCTCATGATCAGAGATTCACATATCGTCAGCCACCAAGGGACATGCTCAACTGGTTAAGGTCAAACAACTGACAAGCAAATCTGTGGTATTAAGCAGAATATTTGCTGTAGCCCATCTTTTTATACCAAGACAAAACAATGTACATGATAACACTTCCAATCAATTAAGATCAGAAACCATGAGAGCCACTGCCTGGTACTGCATCAGGGCATTATTATTATTATTATCATTATTATTGTTGTTGTTGTTGTTGTTGTTGTTATTCATTTTGTCCATCCTGTACAAGTCTCTGTGTTTTATCACTATTTTATTCAAGTTATAAAATTTTAGGAAAAAATTGAAGCATCTCTGAAAATTCCGGAACGTATTGAACTTATTTTGTGCGTGACTTTTGGCCCACCCTGTATATACAAACACTGATACATATATACATATACCCGCAAACACATAGACATTTGCACACAAACATACATATATGCAGAAAAAAAAGGCATACACATAGAGACACACATATACGCACATATCGTTCATCATACTACATCCACACGCAACTTTCTCTTCGTCATTTCAGGTTATGAATTTTGTTCTTTGTTAACGTACGAAATGGTGGTGGGGAGTCGGGAGGGTACAGAAACCAGATGGGATCTATGTTAATTTTATTGTTCTATCAATTAGCAGTAAAATATGTCACGAAAATTTAAAATAC
>NC_068985.1:113071415-113079222 GCF_001194135.2 Octopus bimaculoides
TATATATATATATATATGAGTTAATAAGGTTATAATGAAATATCTCAGAATCCAAAACGTAAACATCAGTTGACAAAGAGATAAAAGACGGTAAAAATGAATTTTTTTGTAAAGAAATGATTAAGACCATGGTTGCTAATTAGCTTTGATTGAGAAGCAAAGTTTGTAGACAACAGACGAAACAAACTTTTGTCGTTAGTAAAGCGATTTTGTAAACATTGCCCAATTAAATTACATATTTGATATACTTCTTTCTGTTTCTGCCACGTTGTTTATGCATTTTTTTTTGTTTTGTGCAGTTTGTTTTCTTCCTGTTATATTTTTAGCTTGTTTCGTGAGGTCATGCAAATATGCGATCCAATATGAAGTGCAATTTGTGTGATGTACTAATTTCAATGATATGACGTCACTGAAAGCGTGTTAAATGGCATCTGCGAAGTTCAGAGCACTCTGAACACCTCTTTCTTTTGGTTTTTCTGTCAGGTGACAAGGCAGAGAGTCCCAGACTAGTGTAAAAGAAGGAGGCAGATATATCTTCGAACAGGAAACCTGATTAATAATTAATGATAATATATGGCCGACCTCAGGTACTTCTCATGAGGAATTCCGGGAGGAGCTTCGTGAGACCACTACAGAGACGCTTCCGAAAAAAGAAAATCCGTTGGAAAACAGATTATAGCAGCGGCTCCATCTAAGAATATCTGAAGAGGGAATTGTATTCCGAAATATCATCGGACTATGGATAACTAAATTACCACAGGTATATAGTCCATTTTTTGTATTATATTGCATTGTTGTAGCATTCAAAACTTTTTATTCTTTATAATAATAATGGTTTCAAATTTTGGCACAATTCCAGCAATTTCGGGGAAGGGGTAAGTCCATAGAATCGACCCCAGTCAACTTTGCCTTTCATCCTTTCGGGTTCGATAAAATAAATAACAATCGAACACTGGTGTCGATGTAATCGACTTACTCCCACCCCCGAAATTGCTGGCCTTGTGGCAAAATTATTATTATTATTATTATTATTATTATTATTATTATTATTATTATTATTATTATTATTATTACTATTGCTATCATTAAGGTGGAGAGCAGGCAGAATCCTTAGCAGCTGGGCAAAATGCTTAGCGGCATTTCATCCATCTTTATGTTCTGAGTTCAAATTCTGCCGAGGTCGACTTTCATTTTTATTCTTTTGGTGCAATATCAATCAAATATTGGGGTCGATATAATCGACTTACTCCTTCTCTTAAACTTGCTGAGCTAAAATTATATGGAATTATCATTAAGGTGGCGAGCTAGAAGCACCATTAGCGCTGCTGAACAAAAAGCTCAGCAGAATTTCTTCCAGCTTTTTACGTTCTGATTTCAAATCTCGTTCTGAGTGCAAATGAGGACAAATTCATTAATATCTAGCCAAGCTCGCGTCAACTAAATCTTCAGATATGTGGATGAGATTGTCAGCTATAACCCGAACGAACGGGAATAATCCTAGCTGTATTCTTTAGGAATCCACTATCGGTGAATACATTTTTTTGTAGCAAGACTATTTTGGATCTATGAGATTCCTTGCTTGTTTCTAGTTTGTTCTTCGTCTACCAGGATGTTTTATTTCGTTTTATTTTATAGTTTTGTTCTTCTGTCCAGTTTCTTCAATCTGATCCAATGTTTTAGGGTAAACACTTGTGTGCTGACAGTACTGCCGAGCTCCGTCATCGAATGAAGGAGTCAGTGTTTTATCAGGTGATAATTCTGTTCTGTACGTGTTCAGGCCTTATCGCCATGACACTAGAGCTGCCCGGGGCCACCCAAACAATATACGCGGCAAAACTCTCACAAACAGCACTAGCTTTGTTGAGCTAATTTTTGCGTCTCTGGTCCAGATATTTCTACCCTCCTCAATGCTCGTCGATGCTCGTTCTTGCTGCATCTCTCATCCCCACTTGAGCCTGATACATTGGTTAGCTTTTTCGGCAGCTTCCGATGATTTTCTGGTCTTATCTCTTGTCTCTTTCACAACTGGTCCAAGATTTCTGAGCATTGAGTGAACCTTTGTTCCAAACAATTCCCAAACACTGATTTCTACAAGAAGGCCAGTCATTGTTTTTACAGAGTTCAACTAAGTGTATTTTCCACCAATTTTTAAAAGTCGTGCTTGTCATGTCCATTCATTTGTTACCTTTGTATCAAATAAGGAAACCATTTGTCTTCCTGGTTTTATTATTAAAATAAAACGAAGGGTAAATAATGTCGTTCGCTGCTCAACAGTTCCCGTCTCTTCTCTAAGTCACATATGCAATACTCTATCCGCAGTTCAGTGTACATTGTACTGCGGTGTAATACAAATATCAGGTAGTATGGTTGGGCTATGGGCTGAAAATTTAGGATTTAGTAAAGTATGGCATTGTGAAGAATAGGTTAACACAGTTGTTACAAACAAGACAAAGGATTAGTAAGCCAGATTGAGCAAATGCAATTAATAAGATCATTACGTCACAGATATGACATAACAACGAATCAAGTTATGTTGAGTGTTCTTAGTTCTTAGACTTCCTGCTACTTTTGTCTTCGCATTGCAAAGCTGAACTGATAAAGCTCCTAATCTTTAAGTTTTTTCTAAGAATTGTCAAAATATTCCACAAGCCTAATGTAATTTAATTTTATCGGTTGTTTTTATTATTCTTTTCTGGATAATAATATTATGATGTAAGATATTTAATCCGCTAAGAGGACAATGGGGTGAGTATGAGAGTGGTTGTATCAGAATGCGCATAGTGAAGTATAAATGCATACTCAATTAAAGAATTAAGATGAAATCTTTGCATATGTCAGAGTTGATAGTAATTATAATGTAGAATGCAGTTAAAATAGACTTTATAAATATGTTCTATTTTCTCCTTTTATTTTAGTAAACTGCTAAATGGAGTTAAACCATATAAGACTAAATTCTCTTCCTTTCTCTCTGTCGCCTTCACATGCTCTTCGCATGCGCCATATTTGTTCAAAGTCATGTTGATTGATTTAGTAAAAACAAGTAAATGTTTGCGCAGAATGACTGCAGAAGGTTAAGAGAATCTTCGCTGGTAAATAAATAAAGAAAGGATATCAGTAAAGAATTTGATATCAGTAATTGAATAAATGTCTGGAATTAATTTTATTATTACATTGACTGAACATTAACTAAATTGTGGCGAAGTAGATTCCAAGCATTTTGATAAGCACGAACTGTTTTGTTAAAGTATACATACATACATACATACATACATACATACATACATACATATATACATATATGCTTGCATACGTACATACATACATACATACATACATACATACATACATACATATATACGCTGAACCATTGAGAAATCTACAGTTACTCTATCTAGAATACAATCTCAGGTTTATACCTGTAATTACTGGGGACTGGGATATATAGTACACTGCCTAAATACCAATCTTGAGAAATTAGTTTTCTCAAAACCATTACTGGAACTGTAAAAATTTGTAAAACTTTCCAGAAGTTTAGCATTTAAGTATATATATATATGAGCATGCCAAGTCACGCAACTATATGCATGAGAATAAAAACATAAAACACATACATACATACATACATACATACATACATACATACATAGATACTAAAGTGTATGCAACCCATATTAGCTGATGTTTCTACACATGATTCTGTGCTGAATTCTCAAAAGTTTCTACCAGCATACAAAGTGCAATTTTATATTCTGCGAGAATCCTTAGGAGTTTTGAGTTTTGAGGCAACTTGTCCCCAAATCTCTAGACAATATCCTTATAAACTAATATAGCATGTACTCGTTATAGAATTAATAATAATAATAATAATAATAATAATAATAATAATAATAATAATAATAATAATAATGACACTGAGAAGAAGAAGAAGAAGAAGAAGAAGAAGAAGAAGAAGAAGAAGAAGAAGAAGAAGAAGAAGAAGAAGAAGAAGAAGAAGAAGAAGAAGAAGAAGAAGAAGATGATGATGAGGATGATGATGATGATGATTGGAATAGAATTCCTGTAGTGATTATACAGAAAGTTTGCCTGTTACGGACAGGAAATATTAACAGGAAGGCTCTAAGCACTTGAAAGACTATTGAAAGTTAGTGGATACCCAAGGTTTCAGGTAATAATTCGCTACTCACACAAATACTGCCAGGAATAGGACCAATAAGACCAAACCTGAGTTAAATCAATAATGATGATAATAATAATGATGATGATGATGATGATGACGATGATGATGATGATGAATAAGCAGACGTGCTTCCAAACCTAACCCAGGCCATAAAGACTTACACACCCTACTGTAAGTGTAGACATTTAGGTTAGAGAAAAGAAAGTGAAGACGCTATTTACCTTGATCCACGAAAATGCCCGTTGAAATAGCCTTCTTTTTTGGCTGGGGTGAAGTGGGAAAAACTGTAGTAAGGTTTTTTTGTGGGTATTTACTAAACACTCAAGTACCCTGGTGATGTTTTCTTTTCGGGTAAGGCAACACAACAATCAGAATCTATCTGTATAAGTAATCTGTCCGATGGTGTTTTCAGGAGATCGGTGGAGACCTCCACTTGTCAGAATGTTTTGGGGGTTAATTACTCCCTCAGTCAATACAATGTTGCTCTTTTGAACAACAATGAAGCTGATAAAAGAAGGATGTACGAGAGTGCATGACTGTTGATCATATTGTTTTTTGAGTGTTTGTTTTTATTTTCATAATATCTGAAGAATTCGTGGTTGCGAATGTGCTCGTAACAGTTGGCTTCATAGTGTTTGATGGTGATGATATTCTTGATGTGTGATTTTGAGAAGTGTTTTCTATTTTACTGGCGTGACTCATCGCCTTCAATTTGGAGGCGACTCTTCCTTTTATTCCTGGTCCCAGATAAAGGCATTTGAGGGCAATTTCATTAGACCTTCATTTGTTGGTTCCTTTGATTTCGTGAGGCCTGAGTCAGAGGAACGAGGCGCGTGTGTGTGTTTGTTTTAGTGTTTTCACTCTCTATATCAGGAGAGGCCTCTTTTGGTAGAATTACTAGTAACGGTGAAGCGTCTTGCTTTCTCCACCGCATGGCAGAAAACTTTGAGATGGTTTAAGTTTCCATTCACAAATCATTTAGGTTTTCTGCCGCCTGTTAACACCAGCTCTGTTCCATTTCTCTGAAACAGAACCCCCCACCCCGGAATGCGAGTGACTTACTCTGGGACAACTAGTATCAGGAATTGTATAAGGACGCCAGTCCTGTACAGTTGGAGGATATAAATTTTACTTCCACATTCTTCATATGCTCTTCCAGTTTGGCTAAAACCCTTGCCGGATCTCAATGAGCCGGCAAGTTCTTGACTCAAATTCGGGTCAACCCCCTGCCCTTTTATTGAGGAATCATCATAAGGATCTGAAAAGTGCACATTATTGTTGTCATTCTTCAAACTTCTTGCTCGCAGATACATATGGCAGTTAGCGCCCCTTACTATCTTTATATATGCGTAGTAGCAGTCGTGGCACACGTAGTTATCACTATGGTGTTGGTGGTGGTGTTGGTGGTGGTGTTCTTGGTAGTGATGGTGGTGGTGATGGTGGTGGTGGTGGCGGCGGCGGCAGTCGTGGAAGCCGTTGTCAGTGCAGTGGTTGATTACATGTGAAAAATATCAATCAAAATTGTTCTCTCTTTGAATTTCAGAATTTCAGAATATAATGCTGACGACGACGACAACGCCGATGACGACGTCGATGATGATGATGATGATGATGACAACGACGACAGCACTGACGATGATGATGATGATGTTGAGTCCAAGAATGCGATAAATGAAATGGATTAATTCAATTTTTTTTTCAATTTACAACTTTTTTCTTTGCATTTTTTCTTTAACAAGTTTCATTTACAGCACCGTCTTTCTCATTTTCTCTCTCCCTTCTCTCTCTCTCTCTCTCTCTCTCTCTCTCTCTCTCTCTCTCTCTCTCTCTCTCTCTCTCTCTCTCTCTCTTTCTCCGTCTTTCTATCTATTGTTCGTATTCCTTGCTTGTGTACAAATCATAATATTCTCTTTTCTAACCACTGCAGGAATACACAGGATGTTTGACATAGATATTCGTGATAACAAGACTTGTTCAAATTTGTTCCGTTCAAGTAATAATATAATTTACTCGTTCAGCAAGTCTAAATCAAAGACCTTGACGTATTTTCACTATCATGAAGGACATCATTTCAAGCACACATTTTCAGACTGGAATCTATTCATTTGGAATCACTGAAGTATCTTTGTGTAAAACAAATAAATACAATGGCCGCCATGCAATGTTTGTCATGTGATAGCTTCATTTCACATCAGCCTGTCTGACAGCATCGATTAACCTGTTTTCTCTTACGACTGTTCATTTCACTTGGCGTACTTAATTTTTTTCAAACTTCTGTTCTGCCGTGAAGTTTTCGATATTCACGTGGAATTTTACACATTTATCAGAGCACTATAGAGCGACGAACTGGCAGAATCGTTAGCACGCTAGACGAAATACTTAGCGGCATTTCGCCCGACGCTACGTTCTGAGTTCAAATTCCACCGAGGTCGACTTTGCCTTTTAACCTTTCGGTGTCGATAAATTAAATACCAATTGAGTACTGGGGTCGATGTAATTGACTATCCCCCTCCGCCAAATTTCTGGCTTAATGCCTATAGCAGAAAGGATTCTTCTTCTTCTTCTTCTTCTTCTTCTTCTTCTTCTTCTTCTTCTTATTATTATTATTATTATTATTATCATTATTATTATTATCATTATTATTATTATTATTATTATTATTATTATTATTATTATTATTATTAAGGCGGCGGCGATATGGCAGAATCGTTAGCACGCCGAGCAAAATGCTTAGTGGCATTTCGTCCATCTTTACTTTCTATTGCATTGTAGCTGTATGTTTGTTTGTATGTATGTATTGTATTGTATGCATGCATGTATGTGTGTATGTATATATATATATATATATATATATATATATATATATATATATATATATATCGTGTGTATATATATATATGTGTGTGTGTGTGTGTGTAGTGAGAAACAGAGGGAGAGAAAGAGAGAGAGAGAGAGAGAGAGAAAGAGAGAGAAAGAAAGAGAGTATGAGTGAGACAGAGTGAGAGCGAGAGAGTTCGTCTCCCATCAAAGAATCATAAGCGAACGCAATAAGAACAAATTAACTGCAAAAGATGAAAGCACATCTTACAGAGGACTTTGCGGTAAAATATTTCCATTCGCATTCAGGTATTTGTGTCGCTAAGAAACGGTAACCTTTCTGGTTGGATGGCATTAAAGTTTTACACGTTAGGCTTAATGAATTGCTTTCTAAAATGCTGAAAGCAAGCGCCTGTGAGACATACCTTCATTAGCAGGTTCCGATATTTCTTATGGTTTAGTTTTGAATATATTAAGCTATATGCAAGTTTCGCATCATTATGATACACTGCTTTGCATAATATATATATGTCTCTCTGTATGTGCATATATTTATATATATCTATATATATATCTATTTATCTAGCTAGCTATGTATGTACGTACGTACATACGTAAGTATGTATGTATGTGTGTATGTATGCATGTATGTATGTATCTGTCAATTTCCCTATCTATCTATCTATCTATCTATCTATCTATCTATCTATCTATCTATCTGTCTGTCTGTCTGTCTGTCTGTCTATCTATCTATCTATCTATCTATCTATCTATCTATCTATCTATCTATCTATCTAACTATCTATCTATCTG
>NC_068985.1:113081716-113086948 GCF_001194135.2 Octopus bimaculoides
ACACACACACACACACACACACACACACACACACACACACACATATATATATATATATATACATATATACACACATACATATACAAATTTATAAAAGCACTGCGCTCATTACTGTATTAGGAGATTCTAAATCTGAAACCTCATGTTACCATACATCAGACATGGACAGCAATTCTCGAGAAGCGGACTGCATGAGAAGTAGCTAATCATCAGACAGGCAGCACAATAAAAAAAAAATTTTCAGCGTAATATCTCGTTAGAAGTACCAGTTACAGTCTAGAAGTATTTGGTCATGATAGCAGGAAATATTAGTCTTGTGGGCAGCAGTTTAGCTATAACTGTCTTAAATATTCTAATTTCTGATAGGCAACAGCTCGTATATCATCATTAAAGACGTCAATTATAATTATTTTGTCATTGTGTCACTCGTACTTGATTTCGGAGGTATCTGGGTGCAAAGATAACTTTGTAGTTAAGAAAATTATGTGGTGGATTGGGGATAACAAGCACAAAGATACACACAATTTGATGTTTATATATATATATATATATATATATATATATATATATATATATACATACACACATACATACATACATACATACATACATATACATGTCTTTATACATGCATATACAAACACAGACACACACATACATGCGTAGAAACATATATATGTGAGTGTGTCTGTGTCTGTATGTATGTATATATACATTATAGGTTTTCAAAGCTATAATGGAAGTGACAAAGAAGCATATTCGGCATATTTTGCAACGGAACGGAACGGAATGTGCGAGAAATATTAAGGCAGTATATGTGGAGCGGACAATAAGCGTAAGCCAGTGTCAACGGTAGTTCTAGAAATTCCGAGCCGGAAACTACAGCCTAGAAGACGAGCCTTATTCTGGAAGATCTGTAGAGCAAACCCTGGTGGAACAAAATCCCATCATAACAGTTAAGGAACTAGCAGAGAAGCTTGAATTTGGTCATTCAACCATTCATCGACACTTGCGTGCCATTGGAAAAATCAGCAAATTGGGTCAATGAGTTCCTCACAAACTTTCTGAGTCTAACCACGCGCAGAGGGTGAATGTGTGCTCTTCTTTGTTGTCACGTTTCACGAATGAACCATTTTTGGACCGAAAAGTGACTGGTGACGAGAAATAGGTTCTCTATAAAAATGTCAAGCACCGAAGAGAGTTGGAAGGGAAAGGAGTAACACCAGCTCCCCAGGCTAAAATAAGGTCTTCACCCACGTAAGATGTTGTTATCTGTTTGGTGGGATATGAAAGGTTTAGTCCACTTTGAACTTTTAAACCCAAATCAAACGATTACAAAGGATATCTACTGCGAGCAATTTGAGCGGCTTAAATGAGCGCTAGAAGAAAAATGACCATCTTTGGTTTGAAGACGAAAGGATAATGCTCGGTCACATACAGCGCGAGTATGACATTCTAAAGCCTGGGGCAGTTTGAATGGGAAACGATGCCCCACCCACCATATTTGCCGGACATTACCCCATCTGATTATCATTTATTCCGCTGTCTTCAAAATCATTTGACAGAAAATATGAATATCGTAGATGAGGTCAGAGCAATACTGGAAGAGTACCTTTCGTCACGGACGAGTGAATTTTTGAAGAGAGGTCTTTACAAGTCTACCAGATAGATGGAAGAGCTTTGTAGAAAGTGAAAGAGAGTATATTTTAGATTTAAAAAGAACTTTGTTTATTTTAATTTTAAAAAACAAAAGAAGTATAAAAACCGCTTTATTTATAGGATGACCCAATATAAATATATATATACATATATATACACACATATATATATGTACATACATACATAGGTACATACATAGGTACATACATACAATTAAAAAAGACCGTGCTTATTTTAATTTTTAAAAACAAAAGAAGTATAAAAACCGCATTATTTATGGGATGACCCAATGTATATATATATATATATATACGTTTTGGTTGCAATGTCCTGTACCCAGATATGCACCTATACATACAGGTGGATGTCGGTACGCACATACCTGTACGTATATATGCATATACTCATTTACTATTTGTTTTTATATATATATACATACATACATACATACATACATCCGACGGGTATCTTTCTGTTTTTTTCTGTGTACCAAATCCACTCACAAGGCACTGGCTGAAACGGGGCTATAATAGAAGCCACTAACTACTTGCCTTGATCAAGTTGTCGCACAGTGCGACTGAACCCAAATCTAGGTGGAATCAAAGCGAATTTCTTAACCACACATCCATGTCTACATTGAAAAAAAAAAAGAAAAGAAAGAGCGAAAGCTTTCAGTGGTATCGGTACGAAATAGTAGTAGTAGTAGTAGTAGTAGTAGTAGTAGTAGTAGTAGTAGTAGTAGTAATAATAATAAAAAGAGAGAAACAAGCTATATTTTTGTGTCTTTAATACAGCGATTTCACATCAAAACCTTCGTTGTAAAAACAGAAATATGTTTTGCTTACATCGAAACATAAAAGTAACAGTTGGTGTTGCTCACAGTTAATGCGTCATAATGCTGACTGAAGGAATTCGCCAACCAATAATCGATAATGCTTAAATGTAAGGATTTGATAGGAATTAGCCAACAATCGTTTTTTTTATATTTTTTATTATTTTTTACTATTTATTTTTTTTTATGTAGTCGTTTAATCATTTACGTCAATTGATGTGTTTATAAAACATTGTTGTTGTTTTTTTCTTTTTTGCTTTGTTTTGCGTTTTGTCGAACTTAACGATGGCTGTGTCCATAAGATGTTTCCGTTAAGTCGTTGGATGACACAGTATGCGAGTCATTTATACTTAATTACTAATGCTACTTGTGTGACTTTTTAACTTCAAACTACGGTAAATTAATCAAATTAAAAGTATGTCGATCGAGAGAGGGAGAGAGAGAGAGAGAGAAAAATGGCAGAGAAAACAAAACAAGAAAGAAACACAAAATGGAGGCTATGACATTATATTAGTGCAATGAACCGCGTTCTTTATCTACGTTGATCTAATTTGCTTCTGAACAATTTATCACTTATTTATAAATATACTGAAGGACATTCAAAACTTCTATAAATATTCACACTGTCTCCAGTTCTTATTGTCAACAATATACATTGTCAAAATGTTTGCTGAGTTGATTGTTCGGAATGTGTTCGTTTCTCTTATTTATATTTCAACGATAATCACAAGCTTTTCGCTTTTGTCACACGATTTAAAACCCTTTAATTCACCCAATTTCCTCTCTTGAAAGACCTATTATTATTATTACTGTTACTACTGTTACTGCTACTACAACTACCACCTACCACTTGATAAGTTATTGCTACCGAATCATTTATTTGTTGAAAGAAATATGAGCAGCGTTAAATGTATTCTGGAATCAAACATTCTTCTTAGACATTATCCTACAACACTAATCATAGCTATCAATTGATTTTCACAGCACGTTTTACCTAAGTGTCAGCGCTTACACACCCGCACACACACGCACACATACACACACACGCACACACACACACACACGCACACACATACGCACGCACACACGTGCACACACACACACACACACACACACACACTCTCATTCACTCACACAAACTCATATATAGTCAATATGTCTATTTGTAGTCTGTGTGTTTGTGCCTGTGTATGTATGCATATGTACATGCATGCGCGCGCGCGCGTGCGTGTGTGTGTGAAATTTATGGATGCATGTATGTATATGTGTCTGTATGTTTAATTTGTTAGTTATTCTTCAGTTGACAGATTTCGGACAGTTCTCTTTAAATAGAAGGATGCATGCAGAATCATTTGGGTCTTTTATTGAAC
Organism: Octopus bimaculoides; assembly: GCF_001194135.2. NCBI lineage: Eukaryota > Metazoa > Mollusca > Cephalopoda > Octopoda > Octopodidae > Octopus > Octopus bimaculoides. Next base: position 113,085,578 of record NC_068985.1, read on the forward strand.
TAACCTCCTTCTCTTGAAGGATTTGTACAAATTTGGCGATGTCGATAATGAAGAGCATTGTTTAAATATTAAAGCTAATGATTTATTACATTGGAGCTAGGCCACAAGTTAGTAGAACTGGTTTATAAGCGACTGAATGAGCTCGGTTTACTAGAGATGCCATTTTATAATTATAGAGTTTGATGGAAGGCAGATTTGACCTCGCCCATGGTAACAACGTAAACTCTGAATTTTATAAGATTCAAACTAAATACTGTAAAATATTTGATTTCATCTCCTTGAAGGTAAACAATAATAACATTCTATAACAAAATTTGGAGGCGCAATGGCCCAGTGGTTAGGGCAGTGGACTTGCGGTCATAGGATCGCGGTTTCGATTCCCAGACCGGGCGTTGTGAGTGTTTATTGAGCGAAAACACCTAAAGCTCCACGAGGCTCCGGCAGGGGATGGTGGCGAACCCTGCTGTACTCTTCCAACACAACTTTCTCTCACTCTTACTTCCTGTTTCTGTTGTGCCTGTAATCCAAAGGGTCGGCCTTGTCACACTGTGTCACGCTGAATATCCCTGAGAACTACGTTAAGGGTACACGTGTCTGTGGAGTGCTCAGCAACTTGCACGTTAATCTCACGAGCAGGTTGTTCCGTTGATCAGATCAACTGGAACCCTCGACGTCGTAAGCGACGGAGTGCCAACTTAGCAAAATTTATTTTATTTTTATTCTCTGTCTTTGGATAGCAAGTGTTATTTCCTATTTGCTTCTGACGAGAAATCATAGGAAATGACTATTATTCCCTTCAAATTTTGGTTTTATAACATGGACATCTATGGTTTGAAACTGACCTATTTTCCATTACATTTCAGACAAATTCAGCACTGGGTTGCTTAACCGATAAATATCGTTATAGCAAATATTCCGCTCAATGCCACAGATGAGCTTGTCAGCTGCTTGACTTTAACCACATGAGCATGTCCCTTAGTAGCTGACAATATGTGCATCTCTGATCCTGAACAGGAGTAGTGAGGGAGCATCATAGCCATGTGTTAAGAGAGATTCTTTAGGGTTTGAATAAACATAGCAAAAGCAAAGTTTGAAGGAAATATTAGTCATTTTTCATACGTTCTAGGAGTAAACAAAGAGACAATATCAGTTGCTACACAAGGACAAAAACCTTGTTAATCAGTGTAATCAGTGGTATTTCGAATCTTAATTACAGCAGTGCCCCAACAGTCGTAGTAGTAATAGTAGTAGTAGTAGTAGTAGTAGTAGTAGTAGTAGTAGTAGTAGTAGTAGTAGTAGTAGCAGCAGCAGCTGCAGCAACAGCAGCAGCAGCAGCAGCAGCAGCAGTAGTAGTAGTAGTAGTAGTAGTAG
>NC_068985.1:113087517-113091077 GCF_001194135.2 Octopus bimaculoides
ATTCTAAAAATGATGAAATTAAAAATCAAGCACACAAATGATATCTATTTCGAATAACTGTTTTTCGAATAATTGTTTTCGAACATTTTTCATGATACATGTACGTCGGCCCGTTGCATGCTTTAAGTACAGTAATTTTTAGGGAAGGGGACAACTCGATTACATCGACTCCAGTACTTAATTTGTACTTTGTTATCGATTACTGAAAATATGAAGGGCAAAGCTGACTTCGATGGAATTTGAACTCTGAACGTAAAGAGTCAGAAGAAAACCTGCTAAGCACTTTGCCTGACGTTCTAACGATTCTAGCAACTCGTCACTTTAATGAACCTTACAATATTTAGTCTTGAATCTGTACCTTTGAAGTTCAAATCATGTCTGCCTTTTGTCCTCTTGGGGTAAATAAAATAAGTACCAAATATGTACTTAAGTCGATTCAAGGAATTTATATACATCCTTTCGAACAACTTGCATCATACATTGGTCTTAGAATTCATAATCGCAATAGAACTTATAATTCCAATAACACTTGCTATCCTTCTAAACATTTTCTGTTTAATAGAGGAGAGAAATAATTATAGATTACATGGATGGAAAGACCAGCTTCTCACCAATAAAATGTCTGAAGGCAACAAATATAAATTGAAGATACTGTCTGCTTGGATTATGCAAGGCAATGACCACTTCACCCATCATCACCTCATGAAAACTAACATATGTTTGGTGGTTGACAGAATTGCACTGCAAACAGCTGATATAGAAGTACATTCGAGCGGAATAACTCTTGGAGAACACTTGCATCAATTTCATTCCCATTTACTATAAACTCCATGAATACTATCTTAAAAAATACAGGAAATAGCTATATACTCGATAACGACATAATTAGCTCTTTATCTATTACACATGAATGATACTAAGCTTAAACGAACGGTATTTTTTTATTTCTTGAAATTAATTTTTCTTGGGAGCTTACTAGCTTTTATAATGCCACTGACATTTATGGAGATAACTATGTCAAGCACATTTTCTAAAGTCAATAAATTTGGCGTAAAAATTAACTAAATTATACAAGTAATCGAGATAGGTCAAGTATGGAGGTATCTACGAGAAAGAACAAGAACAACATAGTAAAAGAAACGAAAGTTCTTGAAGAAATACTTCTGATAATTAATTGAGGTAATGTGTTAGTGACAGAAATATTGATTTCAAATTTTGGCACAAGGCTAGTAGTTTCTGGGTGGGGTAAGTCAATTAAATCGGTTCCAGTGCTCAACTGGTATTTATTTTATCGACCCCGAAAGGATAAAAAGCAAAGCCGACCTCGGCAGAATTTGAACTCAGAACGTAAATACGGACGAAATACCGCTAAGCATTTTGCCCGGCGTGCTAACGTTTCTTATTTCTTTATTGCCCACAAGGGGCCAAACATAGAGGGGACAAACAATGACAGACAAAGGGATTAAGTCGATTACATCGACCCCAGTGCGTAACTGGTACTTAACTTATCGACCCCGAAAGGCTGAAAGGCAAAGTCGACCTCGGCGGAATTTGAACTCAGAACGTAGCGACAAACGAAATACCGCTAAGCATTTCGCCGGGCGTGCTAACGATTCTGCCAGCTCGTCAGCTTTTAGTGGTATAAATATCTATTTCTTTATTGCCCACAGGGGGATAAACATAGAAGGGACAAACCCAGTGCGTAACTGGTACTTATCTAATGGACCCCGAAAGGATGAAAGGCAAAGTCAGAATGTGAAAACATGAAATACCGCTAAACATTTCGCCCGGCGTGCTAACGATTCTGCCAGCTTACCACCCTCTAAAAATAATCTTCTCTACTCTAGTCACAGGGCCTGAAACTTTTGGGGAGTGGGCCAGTCAATTAGAGCAACCCCAATACGCAACTTGTACTTAATTTATCGATCCAGAAAGGATGAAGGGCAAAGTGGACCTCGGCGGAATTTGAACTCAGAACGCAATGGCAGACGAAATACCGCTAAGCATTTCGCCCGGCGTGCTAACGATTCTGCCAGGTCGTCGCCGTTTAGTCGTACAAATATTAAGACTTAGAAGGACTTTTTCACTACTGATATTTATCATACACTGCTGGGATAGTCATTGGAGTGCGCCCATGCTGGAACATCGCCATGAAGGGTTCAGTTGAACAAATCAACCCCAGAAACTATGTTCTCGTTTAATTTCGGTATTTATTCTACCATTCTCAATTCTCGAATTGCTAAGTTACGCGAACATAAACCCTCAAACATCGGCTGTCAAACCTGTTGGAAGACAAGCACAGACACAAAGACTCACGCAAGCACGCACGCATGCACGCACACACAATTCTTTTTTTGGAACAGTGAATTTCGAAACTGATAAAGCTATATGCAGTAGCATCTAAAAGGCTTTTTAAATCCAATATTTACACGCTAATGGTTATAGGTTTAGCTTATTCGAGAATCATGCCAGGTTCATGAAGTTCCTAAATTCTTATAACGCTATCAACATACATAAACACACACACACACACATATATATAATTAAAACATCGGGTAAAAAATCATATATTAATTAATATCGATTTATTACCAGGAAGCTAGCACATTTAAAGAATCAGAGAGATTCAGAAAAAATATCTGAGATATATATATATATATATCTTACGGAGGTGTACTTGCATAGCAAGTGACCTGATCTGAGATCGTGTGCTGAAACAAAAACAAATGCAGCGTGGAAGGTGTTGCTAAGCCATTTAAAAACACACAAAAACCGTTAGATTCACTTCAACATTAAAAATTTAATTGGCCAAAATATTTTCGTCACTTTGAGATTCTACCAAGAATAAGAACAAACCTGAGTCAAATTGATCAATAATAATAATAATGATAATAAAAGTCGTAGTAGTAGTAGTAGTAGTAGTAGTAGTAGTCCTTGATACTATAGGCACAAAACCAGTAATTTTGGAGGAGGTGGATAGTCGATTACATCGACCCCAGTACTCGACTGGTACTTATTTCATCGACCCCGAAAGAATCAGAGGCAAAGGTGACGTCGGCAGAATTTGAATTCTGAGCGTAAGCAGCCGCAAATAATTGCTTCAAAGTTTGGCAGAATACCAGTAATATGAGAGCGAGAGGATGGTCGATTACATTGATCAGCAGCCACGAAGTAAATGAAAGGATAAAATGAGGAGGAGGAGGAAAGGAGGAGAAGGAGAGGAAGGAGGAGAGGAGGGGAAGAAGTCGAAGAAGAAGAAGAAGGAGGAGGAGGAGGAGGAGGAAGAGGAGAAGAAGAAGAAGAAGAAGAAGAAGAAGAAGAAGAAGAAATAAATGAAAGGATGAAATGAGGAGGAGGAGAAAAGGAGGGGAAGGAGAAGAAGGAGGAGAGGAGGGGAAGAAGTCGAAGAAGAAGAAGAAGAAGAAGAAGAAGAAGAAGAAGAAAAAGAAGAAGAAGAAGAAATAAATGAAAGGATGAAATGAGGAGGAGGAGGAGGAAAGAAGAAGAAGAAGAAGAAGAACTTAACGAAAGGATGAAATGAGGAGGCGGAGGAGGAAAGG
>NC_068985.1:113091087-113091437 GCF_001194135.2 Octopus bimaculoides
GAAGAAGAAGAAGAAGAAGAAGAAGAAGAAGAAGAAAAACGATGGCGACAGCGTCCAAATTATACAGTTGGTAGGGTACGCGAAATAAATCAAAACCAAAAGCAAAAGAACAGACGAGGCAGCTGACAAAAATGAACACGTGACCAGGTTCTGCAATGATTCAATAAGTACAAACAAGTTCACTGGCCACACTTGAGATAAGCTGGATAAGGGAAGATTATCAGGACAGAAATAAGTTAAATATTTATGTCATTCAGTTAATTAAAGGATGCACTGAGTGCAGATGAAAAAAATCTGTCATAACGTGTGTGTATGTGTGTGTGTGTGTGTGTGTGTGTGTGTGTGTGTGT
>NC_068985.1:113091465-113091853 GCF_001194135.2 Octopus bimaculoides
TGTGTGTGTGTGTTTGTGTGTGTGTGTTTGCGTGTGTGTATGTGTGTGTGTGTATATGTGTGTGTGTGTGTGTTTGTGTGTGTGTATACATATATATATGTGTGCGTGTGTGTGTGTGTGTGTGTGTGCATACACATATACACACCATATCAATAGATAGATAGACAGACATCACGCACACACACACAAACTACACACTACACACATACTTACACTACACACAAATATATATATATATATATATATATATACGTATAGTCACACAGTCGTTAACATATATAGACGCAATCACACACACATACACGCACACGCACACGCACACATACACGCATACATGTATATATCTAAGACAGTCACACAGTCGCTGACATGCGTATACACAGACATA
>NC_068985.1:113092360-113094864 GCF_001194135.2 Octopus bimaculoides
TACACACACTCACAGACATACACACATACACAAATATATACAAACAGCCAAATACAATCATAGATACACACACACACAGAAAGACAGATAAACACACACACACACACACAGATACACACACACACAAATACACACACACACACAGATACACACACACACACAGATACACACAGATACACACACACATACGTACACATACGCACGCAGTCACATACATTCAAAGCCATACACACACATGCCCTCACGTAACTTTTTGAGATTTGATATTCATGTCACTAAGTTAATCCTTGGTGATCTCGCTCCTCGCGCCAAGAGTTTAGCACAATTCCCCCGTTGCTAAACGCACCGATGATAAAACGGTTAAGCATTTCTTCTTCAGTCAAATTGTTGTCTGCAATGTTTCCACCTCTCTCTTTGATATTAGTCACACATTGGCAATCTAAAGTCATTCCATTTATTGCGAAGACGATGGGAATGTTATAAAGAAATGTTCAGAATATTTTTCTCTTTGGTTTCCCGGATCTAGCTCTGTTCTTATTCTAATATAATGGAAGTTTACAAGTTGAACACACAGAAGTTATGTTAACGCTCCAATCTAACGGAAATTTGTTTAATGATTTGGAAAGTCCGTCTAATAATGGAAGCCACTCGTCTCCCAATGAATAGATGAAACAACTTGTGAGATATGTTATTGATTTCTAGTTTAGACACAAGGTTATAGATCTGGGATTAATTGGTTACTTAGTTCTCTTCGTACCACGAGGCACATAAGGCCGCAACACGATCTCTCCAACCAGTTCTGTTTCCTGCCCCTGTTCGGGTCTCATTCGACCTTTTCCACCTTTCTCGTCTCATTTCCATGTCAATGGTCCTTTGCTATGTGGTTTTAGGGCTCCCTGCTGCTCTTTTTCTGTTCAGGTTACCCCTTTAGTGCCACCATACAATCGCTTTATCGACCTTGTGTGGGGACGTGCCCGATCTAGTTCCAGCGTCTGCGTCAATCTTGTGAAGAAGTATGAAGAAGATTTGGCATTGGAGGAGGGAATTGTCAATTATATCGATCCTAGTATATGACTGGTAATTGTTTTAGTAACATCTGAGCAACGAAGGCAAATTCGAAGACGGCGAGATTTTGAACTTGAAATGCATAAATTCTTCCACATAATACTATGAAATGTTTTAACCATTATGAAGCCGCATGGCCTAGTGGTTAAGGTGTTGCACTCACGTTCGCAAGGTCGTGATTTCAAACCTTGGACTGGGTGGTGAATTATGTTCTTGAGAAAAACACTTCATTTCACGTTGCTCCACTCAAATGTAAATGAGTAACCCTATGGTCTTGCATCTCATTCTAGAGGAATGTTGTGACCTCAGCCACTCATACGCCATGGAAACCTGTTAACCAGCCCTATGAATCTTAGGGCTCAAGAACGTAATAATCAGGGGTTTATGGGGATGATAATGGAATACATCCAGAGTTGCCTTCATCTCTGCGTTAAGTCCTTAATTTCTACATTGCTCTTATTACTAAGTCTCTTACTGTCGTACTTTTAATTAGTGTTTGAAACCAAGCGTTGGGAAATGCTACTTAATGTTATAAATAGTCATTCTGTTTAGGAACTAAGTCACTCTTTTTCTGTCTCCAGTCTGCCACCATTCGGAACCGTTTTTATAAAAATGTTCGTGAAGGCGCGTGGCTTAGTGGTTCGGGCATCCGTCTCACGGCCGTAAAGTTGTAATTTCGATTCCTGGCGGTGCGCGTTGTTTCTTTGACCAAGATACTTTATTTCACGTTGCTCCAGTCCTCTCAGCAGGCAAAAATTAGTTGTACCTGTAATCCAAAGGGCCAGTCTTGTCACACTCTGTGATGCTGAATCTCCCCAAGAACCATGTTAAAGGTATTCATGTCTGCGGAGTACTCAGCTACTTGCACGTTAATTTCAAGAGCAGGCTGTTCCCGTTGAATGGATCAACTGGAACCCTCGTCGTCGTAACCGACGGAGTGCCAACGATGTTCTAATCAAACCAGTGAGATAGTGGTGTCCAGAGGTTGACTATGATGACAAAGCCATCAGTTCACGACCGTAATTACTAAAAAGAAAAAAACAAACAGAATACCTTAACTCCTGTTATGAACAGGCAAGAAATTTAGAATATGTTACTAATCAATGAGGAATAGACACAACATCGTTTTCATAATCCTGCGTCTATCATAAAAATGCTTAATAATAAACATGACTAAAAGTCGTTGCATTCAAGCTATAAGGTTACCAAGTGTGTTGAAATCTAATCGTTATCTTTTAATTTTTGCTTGTTTTAGTCATTGGATTACAGCCATGCTGGAGCACTGTGTTGCAGGGTTCAATGAAACAAATCGATCTCAGTGTCTATAGTTAAGTTTGTGTGTGTGTGCGCGCGTGTGCGTGCGTGTTAGTTGAAAAAGCTGAAGCCAAACAGGGAAAAGAATATCCATCTGTTATCTATGTGTATACATGTGTATATAT
>NC_068985.1:113095372-113101042 GCF_001194135.2 Octopus bimaculoides
ATATATATATATATATATATATATATATATATATAATATGATAAAGGATTATATTGAAAGATTAGAGATATTGAACGAAACAAGAAAAAATGTTACAAATCTTTACAATTCTTTGATTAAATTTGCGTAAAGAAGAAATATTAGGTGCAAAGATTATTGTCATTACTGTTATTGATGCTGTTGTCGTTCCTGCTGTCTTTTAGTCACCTGTCTTATTGAATTAGATCTTTGGTAAAATGCGCTTCATTCTTCACCATTCATATATTATTTTAGGCACAGCGTATCCGTATATAATAACTATCCAATATACTTGTAGAATACAAGTTGAGAAATATTCAACGATATATCTTGGACTAAATATTTCTCTTTTGAAAAGACTGAAGTGCGAGTTAAGAGACACACGATGTCTCTACGACTACATTATGTAACATCTTTTGGAGCGAAAGACTATATAATTTATGGAACATTTGGCTGCTATTTCAAGCATATCGAGTGACTATGTAGAGGCTGTCTCACATGTAAAAGGATTTAGCTGTATAACCCATTGGTTCGTAAAATTCAATTGATTCTATATGAATATAAAGATGATTGATATGTAATATCATTAGAGCTATACATACACACACACACACACACACACACACACACACACACACACTCACACACACACACACACACATATATATATATATATATAGATAGATAGATAGATAGATATATTCTAAATTTCTCATGAGTCATACTATTTAGTTGCTATTTCAACAGCTTCAACTTTAGCATTAATAATGAATAGAGTTATAATAACTAGAACTACTAAACATTCTTCAGAATTTGGAAAAAAAAAGTGAGTTATGTCTATGTGAAAGAACGCAGAGATCTTGGATTTTGTGAGTCAGTTAAATGCGTTATTTCTTCAAGGGCTTGATACGATGCCAATATTTTGACAATGTGTTCAGTTTGTATTCCTGCTGATTTTTCATTTTTACTATTAAAATATGAAGAAAACATTGACACATCGAATTTCCCTTGCTGAATGGAATACTTCGGAATAATTTAGCTGTATAGCATTTTGATATTTGTTTCCTGGCTCGGTTGAAATCTTACCGATTCCTCGTGAATTACTGCACACTTTGGTGGCATTGTTGTGTAATATATTTCATCAGTGCAGTCGTTACACAATGAGCACATCAATTCTATATTCTGACTCAAGTTTTACAGGTTTGGCTTGGATTAGTCATCTGTAGTAGAAACCATATGCTTGAAACATTTAGAATCCACAGTATTATTACCTGTTCTTAAGGTGGCGAGCTGGCAGAATCGTTAGCACGCCTGGCGAAATGCTTAGCGGTATTTCGTCTGCCGTTACGTTCTGAAAATTTTGGTGGGAAGGAGGCTAGTCGATTACATCGACTCCAGTGCGTAACTGGTACTTATAGGCAAAGTCGACCTCGGCGGAATTTGACATACGAACGTAGCGGCAGATAAAATACCGCTAAGCATTTTGCCCGACGCGCTAACGATTCTGCTAACTCACCGCCTTAACAGTGGTTTGTAATAATCCTTTCTATTATAGGCACAAGGCCCGAAATTTAGGGAAGGAATATAGTCGATTACATCAACCCCCGAACTCAACTGGTACTTAATTTATCGACCCCGAAAGGATGAGATGAAAGGCAAAGTTGACATCGGTGGAATTTGAACTCGGAACGTAAAGAGCCAGAAGAAATACCGCAAAGTATTTCGTCTAACGTGCTAACGATTCTACCAGCTCACCGCCTTAATTCCAGCGACTAGTGTATGGCATGTACTTTATTTTATCGTTCACGACATGATGAAAGGCTAAATCTACATCGGCGGAATTTGAACGCAGAACGTAGCGACGGGCGAAATACGGCAAAGTATTTCGTCCAACGTGCTAACGATTCTACCAGTTCGCCACCTTAATTCCAGCGACTAGTGTATGGCATGTACTTTATTTTATCGTTCACGACATGATGAAAGGCTAAGTCTACATCGGTGGAATTTGAACTCGGAACGTAAAGAGCCAGAAGAAATGCCAGTTCACTACCTTAGTGGTTTGTAATAATGTGAGTGAATCACCACGTATACCTGTTACTTACGACTTGCTTCAGTCATTGGACTCTGGCCATGCTGGGACATCCCAGTACATATATATATATATATATATATATATGCGCCCTTTTAAAGCCTAGCCAGGCTCATGGGCTCGGTTTCCCGGTTTCAATGGAGTATGTGTTCCCCAGCTGGACGGGACGCCAGTCCATCGCAGCGTTACTCACTTTTGCCAGCTGAGTGGACTGGAGCAATGTGAAATGAAGTGTTTTGCTCAAGAACACAACGCGTCGCCCGGTCCAGGAATCGAAACCACAATCTTACGATCATGACACCCCTAACCACTAAGCCACGCGCCTCCACCCAGTACATATACGAGTATTATAAATTTTATTTTTACTATGAGAATTTATTGATCTGCCTTACGAGTTTTCGCTTTACGAGCGGTCTCCGGGAAGAAATTAATTCGTATATGGCGGTATTACTGCACTTATTTCTAAGTCTAGTATTTATTCTATCGGTCTTTTGCGCTGAACCACTAGGTTACGTGAATGTAAACGCACCAACACCTGGTGTCAAGCAGTAGTAGGCAATAAACACAAAGATATACACAAACATATCGGTGCCTTAGCATGGCCGCAGCCTCAAAGTTGAAACATAAAAGAATAAGATGATATATTTGTACGCCGTACACACATTTTTCGTCTACTAATTTTAGTCATGGCATGTGCGTATGTATGTGTGTGCGTGTGTGTATGTGTGTATGCGTGTGTGTGTGTGTATTCTGTGCATGTGTTGTGTGTGTGTGTGTGTGCAAGTGCGCGTGCAAGTATACCTTCCTTCATCCAATGTGTGCTAGTCTTTTCACTTTTTATATGTATGTATGTATGTATGTATATAACAGTAAAATTAACAGACTATATTATAAGCATGCCAAAGGGAGAGGAAAAAAACAATAGTTGACTGTTACGAACCATTAATTTTCATAATATAAATTCGTAATACAGTAAAAGAAAAAAAAATGTGGATTAAATTACATTGCATTATGTAAACAAGTTTTAAGAAATCATAGATGATTGCTATATATCATTGCGAGATTACATTACGAAAAGCATTTTAAATAGCGCTTTAATTACAACTCTAGGATACAACATGGCTTTTGAAAAGGTGTTTTTATGTATATATATTTACTGTGGAATTTGGGATGCAATGTTGAATATTTGCAATAAATTAATGCAGATGTGTATCTAAATATATATTGCAGGTTTTCTTTGAAAGAAATGTTATTGCGAAATAACACACACCTACACACGCATTTATATATATATATATATATATATGTGTGTGTGTGTGTGTGTGTGTGTGTGTGTGTGTAGATTTGACGAATTGAGATGTGTCTACCAAGGTGATGAGCTACATTCTCTATCTCTTCTGCCTGTGTGTACACACACACAAACACACACATGCATACAAGTAAATATATATATATATATATTGTTACTATTATGCTAAACTGTCGTATGTCCAAATTTGGCCAATTGCGCTTTTTTTTTTCAATATTCATTTTTACTTGCAATAGCAGGTTCTTTTGGTCAAACTATCAGATGCCAAGATATCAAAAATTGTGAAACTGTAGTAGAATGGTTTTGCTATGGAATGATGAAACAATTTTTCGTTTTCTGAAAATAGCAACGTTTTGGACTTACGACGCTTTTGCATAATAGCAACGACATATATCTATATATGTATATACATCTTCTTTTACTTTTTTCAGTCATCGGACTGTGACCATGCTAGAGCATTGCCTTGAAGGGTTTCGTCGAACAAATCGAACTTAGTGTAGGGCACCGCCCAAGAGTTTATGACAGAGGAATTGTAGACAGGAATTTCGCTGTGGGCTAGCTAGGGAACTGGTCTGCGGCGAAGTTGACTTCCGGTTAAGGGGCTTCTACGAAGGAGGAGTTGACTGGCGGCTGTCGCCTTCATGTGTTCAACTATATAAATCTTTCACTAACACATTCTGGGTCTCCGTTAATTTTTGTGTGTCTAGCTTAACTAAAGTTATAACTGGGGACCCTACGGAAGAACTACAGCTTTCGCTTCGCACATCGAAGTAAACAACAGAAAATCAAAAGAAACAAATACAAGCGATCACATAGCAACACTGAAGCTACCACAATTCTGACCCAAGAGGGCTGAGTTATGGTTCGCGCAGACGGAAACGCAATTTAACATATTCAAAATAACTTCAGACCTAACGAAATATGTAGTAGCGGCAACTATGCACCACCACTGGCCAGTTTCATCCATGTCAACATTGACCTTGTCGGCCCTCTACCACCTTCATAGGGTTGCTCGTACCCACTGACCTTGGTAGACCGCTACACTCGTTGGCCTGAGGTTATCCCTCTCCGCAGTACGGAAACGCAAGAAGTCAGCCGAGCCTTCGTCAAAAACTGGGTTGCCCGTTTCGGTGTCCCAGTCAGCATCTCATCCGATCGGGGTCCACAATTCACTTCAAAGCTGTGGAATGACATGTGTGACCTTTTCGGAATCACGATGAACCGCACAACAGCCTATCACCCACAGGCCAACGGATTAGTGGAGAGATTTCACCGCCACCTGAAGGAATCCCTGACAACCAGAGTTAACTGGCTCAATTGGGTTGATCAACTTCCATGGGTGATGCTGGGAATCCGCACTACCCCAAAGGAAAATCTCAACACTTTTTCCACGGAAATGGTGTATGTTTCTCCTCTTACAGTGGCAGGAAAGTTCCTTCCGAACACGAAGTCAGACCCAGATGTCAAAAGGTACCTCACGCAACTGAGGGACAGTGTGGGCCCTATTCCCATGTCAACACCTGGTACACATAGATCATCCGTACCAAATGACCTCCGCACGGCTAACTTCGCGTTTGTTCGATGACACACACGACGAAAACCCCTCTAGTCACGCTACGATGGTCCATAGGAAATCTTATGTGCAAAAGACAAACCATTCCTACTCCTAACTGGCGGACGACAAGACAGTTTCCATCGATAGATTGAAACTGGCCCATCTCGATAGATATTGATAGCCGCGTCCAAGTAACTATATATATATGTATGTATATATTGCCTATACTTGTTTGTATATGTATGTAGGCATATACCAACGTTTGTATGTTTAGTGTATGTATAGGTTTTTTGGTACTTGTATGTATAAGTAAATGTATATGTACTTTTTATGATGTTAGGTTTTTGTAAGGGAATATTTTTAATATAAACAGACATAAATTTTAATTTATTTTACCATTAATTAATTTACCCTGGGTATAGAGGTCTTTTTTTTTCCTTCTATTAATGCTAATTTTTGATTTAAGATTTTCTTCGATTTTAAATTATATGATTTTAAATCATAATTTTAATTTCATATAACCAGTTATTGAAAAGACCGTGAGTTGAAAGGTCCGATGAATCAAAACCAATTTCAAATGTGTATCTATCAATGTATTGTATATTTATACCTATAACTTTATTTTTTTGTTCCATTCTCAACCAAGTGTCCGACGAACCGGAACGTAAAACTCTGAGTAACAGTTTTTGTGATGTCTTT
>NC_068985.1:113101262-113102331 GCF_001194135.2 Octopus bimaculoides
TGTGTGTGTGTGTGTGTTTGTGTTTGTGTTTTCGCCACCGCTTGGAAACTGGTGTGTGTTTACGCTCCCGTTGTTTAGCGGTTTGGCAAAAGTATACCGATAAAATAAGCACTGGAGTCGATTTGTTCGATTAAATCCTTGACGATTGTACCCCCAACATGACCGCAATCCAATGACTGGAACAAGTGATAGCTAAAAGAAACACACACTCACACTCTCACATATGAAAATTTACGAAGAATAAATCTATATATCAGAAAGTACTAATAATCCTTTCTACTATAGGCACAAGGCCTGGAATTTGTTGGGAGGAGACTAGCCGATTACATTGACCCCAGTGCTCAACTGGTACTTATTTTGTCGACTCCGAAAGATGAAGTCGACCCCTGATGCAATTTGAACTTAAAACATGAAGGCAGAAGAAATACCGCTAAGCATTTCGCTCGGTGTGCTAACAGTTGTTTGTTCCTTTATTGCCCACAAGGGGCTAAACATAGAGGGGACAAACAAGGACAGACAAAGGGATTAAGTAGATTACATCGACCCCAGTGCGTAACTGGTACTTTATTTATCCATTCCGATAGGATGAAAGGCAAAGTCGACCTCGGAAGAATTTGAACTCAGAACGTAACGCGAGCTAACAGTTCTGCCAGCTCGCCGCCTTAAAGGAAGTACTAATGATAAATATATAGAACCGGCGGAACAAAAATAAGAAGTAAAAAATTATTCCCACGTCATCGTATTCTCACCATCGACGTCGTCATCATCATTTCTGGATTATCACGGTTTCACCGTTACCACACGCGAGACCTAATCGCATGGCTCTGTGGCGTCAAGAGATATTAGATACAGTTACGGAATTGATATAAAGAGGAAAGGAGAAACAATTGACATATTGTGTATGTGGGCATGTATGGATGTATGTATGTATGTATGTATGTATGTATGTATATATGTATGTATGTATGCATGTATGTATGTACGTACGTACGTACGTATGTATGTATGTATGTATGTTTGTATGTATGTATGTATGTATGTGAGCATGTGTTGGTATGTGTCTGCATAT
>NC_068985.1:113102765-113104328 GCF_001194135.2 Octopus bimaculoides
TTCAAGAGTATTTAGTGGAATGTATCGATCCCAGTTGGTGTTTTTTTTTAAAGCCTGGTACTTATTCTATTTCCCTTTTGTCAACCGGTAAGTTGCGGGGTTGTAAACACACCAGCACCGGTTGTCAAACAGTGGTGAGATACAAACACAGACACAAAGACACGCACGCACAACACACACACACACACACACACGCACACACACACACACACACACACACACACACACATGCACACGCACGCATAAACGACGAGCTTCTTTCAGTTTCCGTCTACTATATCCATTAACAAGGCTTCGTTCGGCCCGTTTTATAGTAGAGGACACTTGTGCAAGGTACCAAGCTGCGAGACTGAACCCCGAACCATGTGTTTCGGAAGACAGCTTCTTGCTACGCCACCACGCCTGCGCCTATTTATGTATGTGTGTATCTATGTATACGCACACACAAACATGCAGACAGAAGGAGGGAGACAGAGTTGAGTGACAGTGACTGGCACAGATAAAACTCAAGGACAGAAAGAAAAATGTGCAGTAAAGTCTTAGTGGACAAATAAAAGCATTTGTTTTTGAGATAAAATAAAATTAAACACTGCAAGATAATAGTGCAACAAGAACGATGCTAAAAGGGCAAGAGAGAAAGAATAAAGTGCTCGGGCGAAATACGAAAGCAAACAACAGACAGACGAGAAATTTTATTGGCTAAGAGAATCGCTGGAAAAAAGATGAGAGATCGGAGTGGAAACTGGAAGTTGCATATTGAGAACGGAAAAAAGAAGAGTAATGAGGAAAGGAATGAAAGAAGAAAATTGAAAGTGAAAGAGGAGAGAGAGTGAAAGTAAGGTGAGAGAAAAGGGAAAGAAAAAGAAAGAAAGAAAGAAGTGAGAGAGAGCGACAAATACAGAGAAATGGAGAATGGTGGGAAATTTGCATACAGCAACGGTACGTAAGAGAATACGACTGTGTGCGCGAAGGTCGTAAGTGGAAGGAATAAAACGCGTATGACGAAATGTGTAACAGATGGAGCAAACGGAATGAATACACGAAACATTTCACTCTTCAGCTTTCGATGTACGAAACAGAATAGCATAACTTTAGTGCCATCAACAGCCATGGGTTACAGTTGTTAGGGAATACAGGGATTAGAGACGAGAGACAAAAGACAAAATATGTATTTAATCTAAGCGACTGAGGCATAGAAACCACAACTTTAGTTAAAACATAGCGATGCGCCGGATAGAAAGAGAATTATACATATGCTCTTTACTCTTTTACTCTTTTACTTGTTTCAGTCATTTGACTGTGGCCATGCTGGAGCACCGCCTTTAGTCGAGCAAATCGACCCCAAGACTTAATCTTTGTAAGCCTAGTCAGTACTCATTCTATCGGTGTCTTTTGCCGAACCGCTAAGTTACGGGAAGGTAGACACACCAGCGTCGGTTGTCAAGCGATGTTGGGGGGACAAACACAGACACACAAACATATACACATATACATATCTACACACACACACACACACACACACACACACACACACACATATATATGCATATATATATATATATA
>NC_068985.1:113105035-113106390 GCF_001194135.2 Octopus bimaculoides
CAGAGTTTTCATTCTCCTAGATGGGCTACTCTTACCATGGCTAAGGAGCCCCATCTTCCCCATACATATATATAAATAGATAAAAAAGTAAAAATATATGAGATTTAAGAATATATGATATATAAAAGCAATATATACATATGTACACACCTTTTTGTTGGATGACCGGTGACTACTAATGAGTTCCTCCGCCCTTTGACTTGTAGTGTGTGTGTGTGTGTGTGTGTGTGTGTGTGTGTGAAGCATTGTGAAGCATTGCGAGCGCAGGAAGTGAGCCATGGATCGGAACAAGTATTAATCGGAGGGAGATATTTTTTCGATAATTCTAACGTTCATTAGCAGTGGTTAAGCAAGGTCCAGCCTCCGGAACCGGTCTCCAAGCATGGGCGTTTCGAACACAAGGTAATGATCTACGGCTGGTGGAATTATAAGAGGATAATTCACTACAAGTTCGTTCCGGACGGTCGAACCATCGATACCAACCTGTACTCTCCGAAAAGCTGGAGCGGATGTATGCCATTGTGTAGCAAAAATACCCGGCATTGGTTAACAGAAAGCGAACTCTTCTGCAGCAAGACAACGCAAGACTTCATACAGCTCGAACGACTCAGGATTACGTCCAGGAACTTGAGGGAATCGAACTGGTGCCATACGCAGTATATAGTGCAAACCTATCCCCACAGGTAACTACTTGTTCCGCTCCATGGCTCACTTCCTGCGCTTGCAATGCTTCGTTAACCAAGAGGAGGTGGAAGCTTCAATGAAAGAATTCTACGCCTCGAAGGACAAGAACTGGTATCAGGGGGGGGGTATCAAAGAAATAGCAGAAAGGTGGCTTCAGACGGTGCAACACGGAGGCCTCTATTTTTGTTGAAACTTGACGAATAAAGCCAATAAGTTATCAAAATATTGCGAAACTTCTGACTCAACACAACAGTTAACTTTCTGCATGCCACACATATTTTGAATGATGTTCTCTGTGAATATCAATGTAATACACACATCTCTAGTTCTTGACCTTTATTTTGAAATGTGTGTGTGTGTGTGTGCGTGTGTGTGTGTGTAATTTTGTCTGTGTTTGCAATTCTACAACACATGCGCATGTCTATACGTATACATGTGCGTGCGTGTGTGTGTGTGTGTGTGTGTGTGTGTGCATGGTCATATAAACATATATAGATATCAACACATTTCAAATTTTAAAGGAGCACACACGCACACACATACATACACACGCTTACACACATGAAGGTATATGCGTGTTGGCATATAAAGCTCCATACCTACATGAATATGTACGTGTATGATCATATAGAACACATATCACTCCTCCATTTATATATATATATATATAT
>NC_068985.1:113107074-113110810 GCF_001194135.2 Octopus bimaculoides
GAAGTGAGATGTCACTACTGTTCATATCATCTGTGGATAAATTCAAAATCTGATGATATCACCAGTAGTAGCATTGGTGGAGCGCAGTTATGATAGCTTTAAGGAGCTATGAAATATCGTAATGATGCTTAATGAGCATCTACCTGCTAGAAATAAGAGCCAAGTCTTAAGTAATCCACCGTAGCGCACCAATATAACAGAGAAAAACAGTATGCGAGGAAAACAGACCGAATTATATATATATATATATATCAGTATTTTCTCCCTACAGCTTTCCACATATTCGCTATATTTTTTCCCCCTGTTCCGTTGTTGCCATTAATTAGATTCTTCAAATAACAGATTCTTACCGTTTCCTTCTTCTCTACCTTCAGCCTCAGCCTCACCCTTTCCCCGTCCCCTCGCACTGTCACAACCACACAACGACTATTTATTTATTTTCTGTTTGCCTTCTTTGTTTTCTGTGTTTATTCTCTTCTTTTTTTTTGCTTTCTTTTTACTATATTTATTTATTTATTCATACATTTCTATCTTGCCTTTCTACATATCTCTTGCGTTTTCTTTCTCTCTCTCTCTCTCTCTCTCTCTCTCTCTCTCTCTCTCTCTCTCTCTCTCTCTCTCTCTCTTTCTCTCTGTCTTTCACTCTCCCCCTTTTATTCTATCACTCTCTCTCTTCTTTTCCCTCTTTGTCTCTCTCTCTTTCCCTTTCTACCTCTGCCTCTTTCTGCTACTCTCTTTCTTCTTTCTAGATTTCTCTTTTTCTCACGCTGTCTCTCTCTATTTCATACTCTTCCACGCTGTCTCTCACTCTCTCTTACTGTCTCGTTCTTTACCTCTCTACCTCTCTGTCTTTTCCTCTCTCTCTCTCTACTTCTCTCTCTTTCTCTCTGTCACACTCTTCCCTCTCTCACCTCATATTCGCTGTCACTCTCTACATCTTCGATGTCTCTCTCTCTTTCCCCCCTCTCTCTCTCTCCCACCCTCTCACTATCTCTGTTTCTGTCTCTCTCTTTCCCTCTCTCTCTTTCTCTCCCTCTGTCTCCTCTCTCTGTAATTGTGTCTTTTTTTCTCTTTCTTTTGCTTCAGCAATGTGATAATATGATTTCTTCTTCTTCTTCTTCTTCTTCTTCTTCTTCTTCTTCTTCTTCTTCTTCTTCTTCTTTTTCTTTTTCTTCTTCTTCTTCTTCTTCTTCTTCTTCTTCTTCTTCTTCTTCTTCCTCCTCCTCCTCCTTCTTCTCTTCCTCCTCCTCCTTCTTCCTTTCTTCCTTCCTTCCTTCCTTCCTCCACCTCCTTCTCCTCTACCTTCCAGCTCTTCCCTCTTTTACCATTTTCCCTCTATTTCGTTTAATAAGTTCTTCCTATTCCCCCGCAACTCCTTTTTTTTATTGCATTTTGTTTTTCGTCTTTTTGTCTTCTCTTTTAGATTTGCTTTGATCCTTTTATGCCTCCTTTTCTCTCTCTCCCCTGTCTCAGTCAACCTGTCTGTCTGTCCGTCTGTCCATCTGCCCCCCCTTCTCTCCCCCCTTCTCTCCCCTCCTTCTCCCCCTCTCTCTCTTCTTCCCTCACTCCCTCTTTCTATCTGTAACAAGCTCGACCTTCTATCAGTCAACGCTCCTATTTTCCTATCCCCCCTCTCTCTCTCTCTCTCTCTCTCTCTCTGCCTTTTTCTCTCTTACTCAAGCTCTCTCTCTATCTCTCTCTCTCCCTCTCTCTCCATTTTCACCAATCTCTTCCATCTTACCAACCAACGCACAAATCCCGCTAGCCATCTCGCCAGCCAATATGTCAGTTCTACTCTATAACAGTTGTTTCACATAAATACTAGATAAAAAAAAAGAAGCAAAAACAACACGTACAGCCTATAGCTTCTCTATCGATTGATTTCTCTCAATGAAGGCTCATGCAATCAGGTGAACTTTTAACCAACATTTGTACCATCCTTTGGCTCTAGTACCGCATAACATTCTCTACATTTACTGTCTCAGAATACTCTCATCTTTTTTACTACCAAATTTGTTTCCCCTCCGCGCAAAAATACTCCTATACCAACTTCACAGTCCTTTTATAAAAGTGGTGAGTAGGCTGCGAGCTTGCAGAATCGTTAGCACGCTGGACGAAATGCTTAGTAGTATTTCGTCTGCCGCTACATTCTGAGTTCAAATTCCGCCGAGGTCGACGTTGCTTTTCATCCTTTCGGGATCGAATAAATAAGTACCAGATACGCACAAGAAGGAGTACGGCTGGACATTTATTTTTTAATCGCTACAATTGTTTATACGCAACGTAGTTCTCCAGAGGCGCAGGTACTTGATTGTGCAACCGCTTCCCTGCATTGTGTGATCTAGTTCTGCTTCCTCACGCGATTGTCTCCGTAAGTTCAAATTCTCGGCTTCAAGAACATCCTTTCTGTCTGACGTATCTTGAATTTAGTAGTAGTCACTGAGTTTATCAAGACGTGTTGTTACTGAAGGACCGTTGACAAACTGCTTTGAATGTGAAAATGTAGTGGGATAGTGGTTCTGCTGCGGTTAAAGTGGTTGCCGTTTTAAAGGGATTGGCATTTGACTTCTGCTCAAGAACCAATGCATGAAAAAAAAATCATATACAAATGCACAGGAGTGGCTGTGTGGTAAGTAGCTTGCTTACCAACCACATGGTTCTGGGTTCATTCCCACTGCGTGGCATCTTGAGCAAGTGTCTTCTACTATAGTCTCGGGACGAGCAAAACCTTGTGAGTGGATTTGGTAGACGGAAAACTGAAAGAAGCCCGTCGTATATATGTATATGTATATGTGTATGTATATGTTTGTGTGTGTGTGTTTGTCCCCCGCCCCCCAACATCGCTTGACAACCGATGCTGGTGTGTTTACGTCCCCGTAACCTAGCGGTTCGGCAAAAGACACCGATAGAGTGTCTAAGCTCTATCGGTGTCTAAAGTACTAAGCTTCCAAAGATTAAGTCCTGGAGTCGATTTGCTCGACTAAAGGCGGTGCTCCAGCATGGCCACAGTCAAATGACTGAAACAAGTAAAAGGGTAAAAGAGAGAGAGAGTATCACCACACCACAACATAAATACACATTCACAGGAGCCTCCCAAATTCAATTGAAGGTCTGTTATCGCAATTATATCTCCTCATTCCGAAAGATAAGCCGGCGACATGCAACATCACTAGCGGACCTAATATGCGGATTAAAAGAACGAAGAATAAAATAGAATGGTCAATAACAAAAAAAATGCACACTCATATAATACACCATCCCGTGTATGTGACCCGTGCCTTGAGGAAACCTTGTGTATCCTGTTAAGTAACGAAAAATTGGTAAGCAAGCATGCTGAGAAAAATACCAAGATGTTGCGACCGCGCCTGATATGCATTTCAAGATTCAATACAGTGAAATAGTAATCATAATTCAGTCAACTCTCTGCCTCTCCCCTTACCCCTCTATCCATGTGTGCGTGTGTCGGGTTGTATTTCTTAATATACGTATGCATGTCTATCCGCGTGTTTAGCATGCATGAATGTACGTATCTACATAAGTATGTGTGTGTGTTTACACACACGAGCATCTGTGTATGTATATGCGTGCGTGTGTATGCATGTACATATATTTGTATATGTGTAATGTATGTGAGTGCGCGTACATATCCATATATGTGCACGCGCGTGTATATACACACACACACACACACACATATATATATATATATATATATATATATATATATATATATATA
>NC_068985.1:113111728-113112595 GCF_001194135.2 Octopus bimaculoides
ATAAGTGAGTATATGCATATATACGTACAGGTGTGCGCATACCTACGTCTACCTGTATATATAGGTGCTTATCTGGGTACAGGACATTGCAAACAAAACTTAGAGAAAAAAATGATAATAACCAGAGTACAGAACACACACAGGCCACATAGAGAACATTTTCCTTCATCAGCTACCCCCATTCTAACACAGACGTTTCGAAGAGTAGGGCAGGACGCATCGTTAAAATGGCTCTTCCCACGGACCACAAATTAAATTTATATTCACAAATTAAACTTGTACCATGGACAGAAAACAAGACAGGAAAACAAACGGAAAACAAGACAGGAAAAACAAGACAGGAAAACAAACAGGAAAACAAGACAGGAAAACAAACGGAAAAGAAAACAAGACAGGAAAACAAACGGAAAAGGCTATACGGCCAGACGTAAAAAATTATGTGTATGTCGAACGCTGTGAAGCAACGAACTGGAAGCGGGTGTGTGTGTGCGTATGTGTATGTGTATGTGTCCGAGCGTTTGTACGTATATGGATGCATATGTGAACCATAATTGTATGTGTACGTATAGGCCGAATTTTAAAGGGCAGTTAAGGACAATCGCATGTGTAACCGACCATGTAGAACAAATCAAGAGTACAACCACAGCACAACCACACTTAACAGTAGCAGAATCACCTGTTGACTCTAATCTTTTCAATCTTTCCCCCTTTCCTTTCTCTCACCCTCTCACTCTTATTCTAGCCGTTCTACTTACTCCTTTTCTCTCTCTCTCTCGCTCTCAAACTCTCTCTCCTTTGCTGTCTTCCTCCTCTACCTGCTGCTGTCACCTGAACCGTGGCCATTTCGCCTTTTACTTCCTTTCTTAC
>NC_068985.1:113112783-113113296 GCF_001194135.2 Octopus bimaculoides
CTCTCTCTCTCTCTCTCTCTCTCTCTCTCTCTCTCTCGCTCTCAAACTCTCTCTCCTTTGCTGTCTTCCTCCTCTACCTGCTGCTGTCACCTGAACCGTGGCCATTTCGCCTTTTACTTCCTTTCTTACGCTGGTCCCGTAGCTGACCAGTCGCAAATTCTCCGCCTCTCCGTTCTCCATCCTTCCAGACATTTTCTAAGCGTTACCCGCTATTCTCGTCTCCTTGGCCCCATGCCGTATTTTGTTCGACTTGCTCATCCTTGTCATCCGTCCTTAATCACACTCTGTATCGTTCTGCTTGTTTTGTTTTGTTTTGTTTGCTCTCGTCCCTAATTCACCGAAAGAAAACTTTTTGCAGGCACCGCAAATTGGAAAGTACTCAGGCTTATCATTAAAAGTGTAAAACCAAATATTACCGATTGGTTGGTAACTGATGAAGAATTACGGATCTTCTGTTTGTCCCCCCCCCCACACCTTCATTTTTACATTCAGTATACACTATGTCGTTTATTT
>NC_068985.1:113113306-113121528 GCF_001194135.2 Octopus bimaculoides
TGTGTGTGTGTGTGTGTGTGTGTGTGTGTGTGTGTGTGTGTGTGTGTGTGTGTGTGTATGTGTGTGTGTGTAAGCAAAATAGCTAGTCGTAAAATCTCATGAAGAGATCGGAGTAGTGGCTGTTCTATGTTACTCCTAGTTTAACCCCAGGCAAATTTCCGCCAGCTTGTTATCGGTGCGACGCTGCACCAATTATATACAATATATATCTTCCCAGATCGTCATAAATACACCTTCCCAGATCGTCATAAACACACCTTCCCAGATCGTCATAAACACACCTTCCCAGATCGTCATAAGCACATTGGTGCACGAGGAGCAGGCGGAGCGAACCTCTACCATCTTCTAGCAGAAACAGGATCGTGGGACTGACACAGATTCGAGCTGCTTGGATCATCCTCAGTCGTGAGTACCTGGCCGTCAGAGCGATAGCCAGGGTTCGCTCCCGTCAGCAATGTGTTGTAAATAAAGCGACCAAGGGCCACTGATTTGCAATAAGCAAAAGCAAAATAGCTAGTCGTAAAATCTCAAGAAGAAATCAGATTAGTAACTATAAGTGGCTGTTCCATGTTACTACTATTTTAACCCTAGGTAGACTGTCCGACAGCTGGCTATCGACGCGACGCTGCGCCTGACTTTGTAGTAAGAAGTTTGCTTCCTAAACACATGGCACTTTGGATAAGTGTCTTTTACCATAGCCTCAGGCTAACCAAAGCCTCAGGCTAACCAAAGCCTCAGGCTAACCAAAACCTCAGGCTAACCAAAGCCTCAGGCTAACCAAAGCCTCAGGCTAACCAAAGCCTCGTGCTTGTGCTTGTGGAGTGGAAGCAAACTTCTTACCACACAGCCACGCCTTCACCTAATAGATTTTTACGTAACTCAGCCGTTCGTCAAAAGACAGAGTATAAGTACCAGGCTTTAAAAATAAGTATTGGGGTCGATTCCCACGACTAAAATTTCTGCAAGGTGGTGTTCCAGAATAACTGCAATATAATGAATGAAACAAGTAAAAGATAAAAGATGGCCTAGTGGTTAGGCTGTTGCACTCACGGCCGCGAGATCGTAATTTCAGTTCTTAGACCGGGGATGCGTTGTGTTCTTGAGCAAAATACTTAATCTCACGTTGCTTTGCAATCACTTCGACACGTGACGCGTGATGCATATTGCGCCTAGACAGGCAACGTCGATTTGGTGGAGTGAGTGAGCTGATGTTCGGCACATTCATTTGATCACCATAAGCAAAATCATTTGTGCAAGTCGTTCGGCAAAGACTGCACACTCAAACATCGTCTCCGATAGGGGAGTCTATCATTATATATCATATATTTATATTGCGGAGGCGCAGGAGTGGCTGCATTGTAAGTAGCTTGCTTACCAACCACATCGTTCTGGGTTCAGTCCCACTGCAGCCCGTCGTATATATATATATATATATATATATATGTGTGTGTGTGTGTGTGTGTGTGTGTGTGTGTGTGTGTGTGTGTGTGTGTGTGTGTATGTTTGTGTGTCTGTGTTTGTCCCCCAACATCGCTTGATAACCGATGCTGGTGTGTTTACGTCCCCGTAACTTAGCGGTTCGGCAAAAGAGACAGATAGAATAAGTACTAGGCTTACAAAGAATAAGTTCTGGGGTCGATTTACTCGACTAAAGGCGGTGTTCCAGCATGGCCACAGTCAAATGACTGAAATAAGTAAAAGAGTAAAGAGAGTATTGCAATTTGTATATCCTGTTTAACGCCAATGAACTGAAAGAATGGCATGATACTACGGTATTCGTCTGAAGAAGGTGTCTCGTATACGCATATAGTGCTAAAAGGCACATAGGCATCAGTAATAGATGAAAAGCGAGCAATAACAGTGTTGGAACTGCTAGATCACGTGGTTCCCACAAGATATCAGCAGGAGATATCCACCATTAGCAATTGCTTGCCCAAACCTCGCCTCTACTGATATCGAAAAACAGTGACTAAACAATCTCTAGTATTGAAAATAGCTGGCGGGATGCGTAAAAATTATATATTAACGATGTAAGAAGTATTAGTGCCAAATAATAATACAGTGGTGGGTATATATATATTTTTTGCTGCTGATGCGTCTGTGCTTTTCAGCATCCTATGTCTATTCGCGATGTTTTCTTTGGACGATCACCGCTGTATTATGACGTTCTTACCATGTCACCACGTTAAGTAGGATATACAGACGGCTATTTGGTACTAATAATTCTTCTGTCGCTGATAACTTATATATAACTGTAACACTGAAAAGAGATGTGAGATTCGTGTCTTAGATAATAAGCGTTTCGTTTACATGTTAGTAGTAAGCAACGGTTGAATACGTAGTTATACCATAGACTATGAATAGTGGAACCATATCCATTTGGATATAGGAGTCCGAGAGAACTACGCAGCAAAGAATCGTTTTTCATGATTGTGTATATGTATGCGCCTATGTCAATATATACGCATATATGTATATGTGTTTGTGTGTGTGTGCATGCGCGCAAGCATGTATGCATGTATGTATGTACGTATGTATGTAATTGGCTTACATTCAGATTGCAATGATGTGTGAAGAACTAGGAATCGAATTAGAGAGAAATATTAAGTGATCAACTACAGCAGTCACGCCATTTCAACTTTTGACATTTAAATGCCATGCTTCATCTTATCTCTTACTTCTGCATTTATAAGTCGTTCAAAGACTAAAACACACACACACATACACACACACACACACACACACACACACACACACACACTATCTCCCCACTTTCTTTCTCAATCTCTCTGCCACACGAACGTATATGCGTTCTCACACATTTGAGCACACACATTTATTCGTTCATTCATCGTACAACGTAGCAAGCAAGCAACCCCACAAAGTCTGTAACTCTCGTTTGATGCTATCTTACGCGTCTCTACAATCTAATGCTTGTAATTAACGCATTTACAACTGATATTGCCGTATC
The DNA here is from genome assembly GCF_001194135.2 of Octopus bimaculoides. NCBI lineage: Eukaryota > Metazoa > Mollusca > Cephalopoda > Octopoda > Octopodidae > Octopus > Octopus bimaculoides. Next base: position 113,116,278 of record NC_068985.1, read on the forward strand.
TACTACTACCAGATGTCCAGCCTGTAGGCTCAGATTGTACCTTAGAAATTCTACACTAATATTATGATATCGATATCGATACTTTAAGAGTTTTAATGATCAACGTGTTCTCGAGCGATCATTTAAATTAGAAATAAAGGTGATAGATTTCGGATCAGAAGATCAAAGGTTGTTTAATTAGAAACGTTAATTAATATTCATTTATTATTGCGATAATCTGTTCATGGATTACCTGCTCATAGGAGGCAATTTGTATTAGTTAATACAATAAATATTTGGTATTTCACTTTGTAACTATGTGATTTCGCGTTCAATCCCAGGGTTTAGCACCTTGAACAAACGTAGTCTATGAAAGCCCCGGCCCGACCAATTTGCTGCGAGTGAATTTATTAGACAACAACTGTGTGGAAGCCCGTCGTGTATATACATATATATGCATATATATATATATATATATATATATACACATACATACATACATATTCTTTCTTTTATTCTTTTATTTCTTTCAGTCGTTTTGACTGCGGCCATGCTGGAGCGCCGCCTTTAGTCGAGCAAATCGACCCCAGGACTTATTCTTTGTAAGCCTAGTACTTATTCTATCGGGTCTTTTGCCGAACCGCTAAGTTACGGGGACATAAAAACGCCAGCATCGGTTGTCAAGCGATGTTGGGGGACAAACACAGACAGACACACACACACACACATATACACGACTGACTTCTTTCAGTTTCCGTTTACCAAATCTACTGACAAGGCTTTGGTCGGCCCGAGGCTATAGTAGAAGACACTTGCACAAGGTGCCACGCCGTGGGACTGAACCTGGAGCCATGTGGTTGGTAAGCAAACTAATTACCATACACCCACTCCTACGCCTATATATACATATATATAATAGATACACACATATATATATACACATACATACATACATACATACATACATACATACATATACACATCTGTAAGTATATATATTTGTGTCTGTATGTATTTGTCGCCTACTACAACCACCACCGCTTGACAACCAGCATTGGTTTGTTTCCGTAGCCCATAACCAGTGGCGCGACAAAAGATTCCTACACAGTAAGTACCAGACTTAGAAAATAAATAAATAAATTCTGGGAGTCGATTTGTTTCACCAAAACCCTTCCTGGCGATGCCCCAGCAAGGCCGCAGCCAATGAATGAAACACATAAAAGCTAAAACAAAAGTAAGCTATTCTGACATATATATTTGTGATTCTTCTATTCTCCTTAACTTAAATATTATGATTTTCAGAAAGACAACTGAATGTTGCTTTGTCAAGGTATACTACATGTGTAGTGAAATTTCGGGAGGAAAACGCCATTACTAAAATTGTATATACCGTGGTTTTCTGGAACGTGCAGTAAGCCTATCCATACGTGAACCACACAAAGTAAAAACCCTCAAAGTACCTACAAATGTTAAATACTTTATTCTCTTACTATCTTTCAGAGCGATTTCAAATATATAATATTGCCAAAACTGCATCAAAAAGGCTGTTTCTTTTTCAGATCAAGTGATGAATATTTCCTGACCATTTCTAAAATTCATGTTGGACGCACATTGTTGTTCTGTTCAAAAGTTAAAGTGTACGTTGCTAAATATATAAACATTAATCATTACTTCTCATCCGATAGAAAAAACTTCACTCATCAATACACTGCGACCAATGTCTTTTTTTTTCTTCTCTGGTCTGTTTCTTCTATTATAGTGACTCCCTGTTCATTTCATCGTACTCAAGATTGGCCTAGTGCCTATAGCAAAAATGAATATTCACTCAAGTTTATTTGATCCATTCACTCAACATAGAAGTCTCATGAACCAACAAGGGAACCAACATGGTCGCTTGGCGTGTTAGAGATAGCGAATAAGTATTCCTACATTACATTCTATCATTATAAATAAGGAAGGGAAAATTGCGGATAGAGATATGCAAGTATGCGTAATGGTAACCGCCAATATGCCTTTGATCATAAATCTGCTTGATCAGAGCTGACAAAGTACTAAATAACAACAACAATAACAACAGTCCTTTCTCTTATAGGCACAAAGTGTGAAATTTGGTGGGGAGGGCCAATCGTTTAGATCTAAACCATTGCTCAACAGGTACTTATTTTATCATCTGCGAAACGATGAAAAGCAAAGTCAACCTCGGTTGCATTTCAAGTCAGAATGTGAAAAGCTGGGAGAAATACCGCTACGTATTTTGTTCGGCGAGGTAACGATTTGAGTCTTCCAGTTTGCCGTCTTCGGCAACAGCAATGATAAGAACATAGATCCTATCTGTTGCATCGACACTCCAAACTCAGCATTAAGCACTTTTTCCTACCCTACCCCGGCAAAAGCTGCCGGCCTCTGACATCAATCTACAAAAACTTCTGATTAAATACCAAATGCATTGACTTCACTTAGTCTACGAGGGCATGTGAAGGGTATGGCTAATTAATCTTGTACTTCCATTAATTAAGTAAATAGCAGAAACAATTTACTCGCTAGTCAATATTATAGATTCACATTTCTCTTTATTTCACCTCCCAAGTATTCCCCACCTCAATTGAAAATCATCTACATTATCTGCGCTCAAATATCACCAATAGCTTATTGAAGTTTGACACTTCAGTCAGCCATATCAATTTTAAAGTATCTCCAGGAACCTTGCTATAACTGAATCAACTCCGTGTTCATCAGAAAGATCTGGAATGATGCATGTAGGGTTGCTAATGAGAATTTTGAAAGCTGTAGGTTGTAAATGAGTGTTTGAGAAAAGGTGGTTTTGCTAATGAAAATCTGGGAAGATGTGTTACTGACACGAGCTTCACGTCTCGTTTTGTCCCTGGGTTCCAATACGCTATCTTGGCTTTTATATTATTGCCATGATAATTTTTCACTATATCATATGTGAGGCAAAGGTCACATAGTGCTTTTTACAAACGGCACACAGGTGGATCATTTGGAACCTAGTTCATATTACAAACTAAACTCACCGGTGGGTCACATTGCAATTCTTGGATATTTTCTACTGGCGTAAGTATGTCTATTTTCTCCAAATCTCTTTTTTTTTTTTTAATATCTTTGTTTCCATGCTAAATAAAATGTTTATCGTTCCCATCTGTTTTGCTAATCATATTTTCTCTTTACTCAATATTTTTAATATACTTCCATTTTATAGTAAAATTTGGCATGATATAAATATGAAACTTAAGAAAAAAAAACTAAAGAATTGTCCTAATAATAACATACTTAAGGCTTCCAATAGGCTCATTGAAAATAAATAATGAGACAACTCTCGTGCACCAACGTGTTTATGAAGATCTGGGAAGGTGTGCTGCTAAAAGGTATCTAGAAATATGTAGTATTGTAGTATTGCTTATGAGGATCTTGAAGATGTGGTGTTGCTAATAAGAATATGGGAAGAAGGTGGGCGAGGGTTGCTAGTGAGAATCTGGAAAGATATACTGTTGCTAATATGGATAGTGTTAGTAACGAAGATTTGGGTAGATGTAGTGTTGCTGATGAGAATCTGAGATGTAGTGCTGCTAATGAGGATCTAGGAGCATGCATTGTTGTTAAGGAAGATCTGGAGAGATGGAGTGTTGCTAACGAGGATTTTGAAAGATGTTTTGCTAATAAGTATTCGGCAAGAAGTAATGTTAGATTTAAGGAACATGCTACTCTACTATTGATAGATACTAATGGAGAAAGCAGGTTTCTTACTCTGTGAGTCCCCCACCACCGCGACCACCTTGGAAACGGAAGGGAACATAGAAGAAGAGTCTGTAAGCAAGCAAGCAGGAACTTTTCCTGACATACTATACCTAAGTCTTCATTATCCACTGTTTTTATTCGGTTTTGACAATATAGGGTGAAATTTGAAGGATGATGTGGTTGGTATTTTAGAGATGCAAACTCGTTTGCATTCATACCGTGGAATTGTTGGACAATCAGGTCATCTTTTCCTGGCTGCCCAATTTATGTTAACCCATTCAAATGTCGATTACCGAAACTCTTTGACGCCTGTTATTCTGTTTAGCGCTGAAGACTCCCAGTCACTTGTTTCAAGTTTGCATTGAGTCAGAAAATCTTTCACACAGTCCTTAAATCGCAATTTTGGCTCATCCATGCATAGACACAAACGCACGCACACACACACACACACACACGGCGGCGAGCTGGCAGAAACGTTAGCACGCCGGGCGAAATGCTTAGCGGTATTTCGTCTGCCGCTACGTTCTGAGTTCAAATTCCGCCGAGGTTGACTTTGCCTTTCATCCTTTCGGGGTCGATTAAATAAGTACCAGTTACGCACTGGGGTCGATATAATCGACTTAATCCGTGTTTGTCTGTCCTTGTTTGTCCCCTCTGTGTGTAGCCCCTTGTGGGTAGTAAAGAAATAACACACACACACACACACACACACACACACACACACACACACACACACACACACACACACAAACAAACGCGCTCCCGTGCGCCCGCGCAGTCATACCGACACTAGCATGCTTTGTGCATAAAGAGAAACAATTCTCAGTATTGCCATGTATTGAGTGAGTCCTTGGAATCCTCTACATTTCACTAATCACATACATATCCCACACACACAAACACATACACGTGCATACGCGTGCACATATATACTCCCATGTATGCATACATATATACTTACACACATACGGACTCATACACACATACATAAACACGCGCGCACATGCATACAAGCATACGCTCATACACACACGTATACTCCCATGCATGCGTACTTATACACATATACACACACGCACACCCACACATATACACACACGTGCGCACGCTTATGTTTGTTTGTATGCGTGTCTGTGTGTCAGCGTACATTTTTTTTTCACCTCTAATCAAGTAGTTTTGTTTGAATAGCTTTTGATTCTATGCCCATTTTTCCTTATCTTTACTCTGCATCATCCGCATGAACATCATCATCATCATCATCATCATCATCATCAACATCATCATCGCCACCACCATCAACATCATCGCCATCATCATCATCATCATCATCATCATCATCATCACCTTGATCAGCATCATTATCATCCTCATCATCCTCATCATCCTCATCATCCTCATCATCCTCATCATCATCATCATCATCATCATCATCAGTAGTAGTAGTAGTAGTAGTAGTAGTACTAGTATTATTATTATTATTATTATTATTATTATTATTATTATTATTCGTAGTAGTAGT
>NC_068985.1:113121567-113122735 GCF_001194135.2 Octopus bimaculoides
CAGCAGCAGCAGCAGCAGCAGCAGTAGTAGTAGTAGTAGTAGTAGTAGTAGTAGTAGTAGTAGTAGTAGTAACAACAACAACAACAACAATATAAGCAAGACGAAGAAAAACAGAGTACAGCAACTGCAACAACAACAGCAAATAAATCCTCACAGATACATACAATAGTAGTAGCATTTAATATGTAAACTACAGAAATATTGAATTTGAAATGATTTTTCTTTTCTTCCTATTACATACATACATACATACATACACACACACATACATACATGCACACGTACATACACACATACTTAAATACATACATACATAAATACATACATACATACATACATAAATACACACATACATACATACATACATAAATACATACATACATACATACATACATACATATAAACAGACAGACAGACAGAGAGAGACACACACATATATATAATATATATATATACATATATACATATTCGTTTTTAGCAACTACTGCAACAAAACCGCAACCACCACCATCACAACAACCGCAATAGCATTAACAGCTATTTGCAACAAAAGCATTATTGTTGTTTGGTATGTTGTTGTTACAGTTTCGTTCGGTTCTTCTTTTATTTTCTGATAATGCGGTTTTCTGATCTCTAATGTGGCGTATGTTAACCTTAGGACTTCTAATTTAAAACATTTGTTTGTGTTTTTTTTGTTTGGTTGTTAGTTTTGTAGCAGAGGAAGGCGTGTTTTAAGTCAGATTAATCTGGTTGAGCCACAACAAAGAAAGTTTGCCCAGAAGCCCTGAAGAGCAATGGCTTCCCTATTCAGAGACAAAAATCAACAGTTTTTACGTGATGAAGGGAACTGGTCGATACCATTGATACTACTTTACTGGTACTTTATTTTTATCGTACCCGGGATGATGAAAACCAGTGGAAGCCAATGTTGTCCTCACCAGGATTTAAACTGCTGGGGGTGTACGCTATCGGAAGAAAAACCGCAAATTCAAGACTCCAGAGAGTAACAACAACAACAACAACGTCAGAAACAATTGCAACAGTAGCAAAAACACGGAGCTCGGTCTACAATAAACAGCAGGCAATTCTCCCTCAAGTGTAACCTATCATATATATGAGTGTATGTGTGTGTGCGCACGCGCGTATATATATATATATATATATATAT
>NC_068985.1:113123376-113125094 GCF_001194135.2 Octopus bimaculoides
GAGAGAGAGAGAGAGAGAGAGAGAGAGAGAGAGAGAGAGAGAGAGAGCTATTAATGAGGATTTATCAATCCGGTTAAAATATTTTGCTTGTAGACGAAATACATGGCTATCTTGCATTATATTCTAACATATCGTAAATGTTTAACGCATAACATAAAAACGAAAGGAAAACTACAAAACAAAAGTAAATATAACGCTATATGTAAGTTTGAAATGGCTATACTGACTGTCACAACGGAATTCTTTGAGTTTCAGCACTATCTCAGATCTAATTTCTTGCCAAATTAGTACAACTCCAAAATGTGACCGTTTTACAAATTGTTCAACAGATCAAGTTTATATTTTATTGCATTTTATGTGGCTGCCATATGTCTAGTTAGCTTAATTTTTCTCTATTTCATCTTATTTCTTTCTGCATTATTCGTTTTCCTATTTCCTATAGAAATTTGATATATCAATAGGAGCCTCGTTCTGAATAGCGCGTTCTCTGTTCAAAGCACAAATGTCTCGAGCCGCTTTGACAGCTTTTGAACTTTGATTGAAAGCAAAGAGAGTCAGGTGTCAAAAATAGTAATTTTCTTTTTCTTTTACTTGACATGCTATCGTAATATGTCTGAAAGGAAGTAAAATTTATTCAATTTCAACAACGATAAACAAAGTTGTTTATTGAAGAATAGAAAATAAAATAAAATAAAATAAAAGAAACTCTTGGATAGAATACTTTCCGTGTTTAATTCAAATAACACTGGGTGGTGGGGAACGAACGAATTTATCTGACAGCAGAATAGTGTAATTGGGAATAGGATCGTTAAACTAGGAGGTAGAGCTGGGGTTGAAAACTGATGAATGCGTTTTGGAACACAACACCTAACCAGAGAAATAGTGAATGGAAACTTGCTACGTAGCGGGCAGACAACAGGAGAAATATTCAGAAGAACTATCAATCAAGCAAATGTTTCGGCCCGTTAGATCCAGACGCTTTAAGGAGGCCGGCCCAGTTAGGTCATGATTTCTAGATGTACCCCCTGTTGTTTTTAAAATGCCACCTTTAGTGGGATTGCAGTTGGAACCTTTGAGTGACCTTATTTCCTCGAACTGTGATGGGTATCACTCAGCCACGAAAACCACTGTCCTTTCTGCTATATTTAGCGACTTGCAGTATTCTTTTCCAGCTCTAGCTACCATTGCTCTTTGCCCGTAGCTACAATGATCAAGAGAACTGTCTCTGACAAGCTTTTAATCGTCGCTGTTTCACCTTTATGGATAGGGCATATTATGCATTTCTTAACAATCTGGAAAGTCTACCACTTGCAAGAAAGCTTTGGAAGTCTTTGCTTTTAATGACTGCTGCACGTGACGGTGGCTTTGAACTGGTTGATCACATGAGGAAACAGATGATTGTCAGTTGGGGACCAGATCAAGAAAATAAGCTGGGAACTAGAATCGCAGTGATGATGACTCATGTCTGCTGATGGTGACTTTTTTGATCAACAGAGTGAAAGCTTCTTCGCCAGTGAGAACTAAGTACCACTGCAACACTGATTGAAGAAGTGTGTGGACCGCAATAGGAATTATGTTGAAAAATAAACCTCTTTTGGTGACATTTCATGAGAGTACTTTGGTCAGTTTACGAGCTATTCATCTGACCCACGTGTGTGTGTGTGTGTGTGTGTGTGTGCATATATATATATATATATATATATATATATATATATATA
>NC_068985.1:113125315-113127309 GCF_001194135.2 Octopus bimaculoides
TTAAAAGAATCAGGGAGATTCAGAAAAAATATCTGAGATCTCAAGGATTATTGCATATGTTTATATAAAAATATATACGAGTATATATACAGGAGGCCAGTAGGTGGACTGGTAATGTGCTAGAAGAAGATTCCCTTTGAGAATTATTCGGTCTTTGGAGACACATGACATGTGATCTTCTTCTAGCACATTACCGGTCCACCTACTGGCCTCCTGTATATATACTCGTATATATTTTTATATAAACATATGCAATAATCCTTGAGATCTCAGATATTTTTTCTGAATCTCCCTGATTCTTTTAATGTGGTAGTTACCTGGTATTAAATTGATATTAATTAATATCCAACTTTTTACCCCATTGTTTAATTTAGTTATATATATATATATATGCACACACACACACACACACACACACACACACACACACATACATACATGCATGCATACATACATACATGCATGCATAAATACATACATACATGCATACATACATACATACATACATACATAGCTTATGCATTGAACAATGACTCAAACTGTTTATTGAGTTCGTCATAGATCACCATAACTTCCATGCAATGATGATTATGAATATCTCATTGTTCGAATCTGTTGCCGTTTTAAATATTTTAATGGTAACAATTAAGCTGCAGTCAAAATGATAGTATCTTCATTATGTACCCCTCATTTCTTCTCTTGCTCTCTCTCTTTATCTATGCCCCTCTCACTATCACTCTTCATTTCTCTCCCTCCCGCCGCTCTCTCTCTTTCTCACTGTCTTTCATTCTTCGCCATTTCATTTTCATTACGTTCACCAAATACAGACACGTGATGTGCAGTCGTCATTTCACTCTGAGCTTAATTAGTGAAAACACTGATCTGTTTCAAATGGTAACGCTAATTTCGGTTTCCTGGTTATGGTTCGTTGCTACTCACCATGTCCGTTAATGAGACGAGGTTAAAAATATTTGAATTGCCAAAGTTAATACTCCGTCTTTATCTTTCTTTTTATTGCTTTAAGCCACTGGACTGCAACCATGCTGGGGCACCACCTTGGAGGGTTTTAGTGGGTCTAATCGACCCTCAGTACATATCTTTCTTTTTTTCTTTTTCTTTCTTTCTTTCTTTCTTTCTTTCTTTCTTTCTTTCTTTCTTTCTTTCTTTCAGTTGGAAGTTGGTATTTATTCTAGCAATCTGTTTTGTCTCTTTTGCCGAACTGCAAGATTAGAAGTAATTTAAACAACCAACGCCGATTTTAAAGCGGTGGTGGGGAAAAAACCAGAGACAATAACACATGCGCGCGCATGCGCATACGCACATACACGACGGTCTTCCACGCAGTTTCCATATCCCAAATTCTCTCACAAAACAGTATCGGTCTTGGGGTAGAGGCTATAATAGAAAAGACACTTGCCGACTAAGGTGTGCACAGTAGGACTAAACCCGAAATCATGTGACTCCAAAACAAGTTTTTTAACCTCACAGTCATGCCTGAATTAAACTGTTTCCTTTTTTTATATATATAATTATTTAAATTTTCAAGCAGAATCAAGTTGTAAAGGGTCAACTGAGCTGAATAAACTTCTCCACGGGAGACTAACATATAAAGAAGTTTAACTCAATGATCTGGGATGTTATTTTCGGAAAACTTAAAAGAACATTAGTGTCGTTAATGCTAGCATTACAATGATATTTGCATGTTTGTAAGTTTTACGTCACTCAAGAATTCCAACACAAGAATTCGTTTCAAAATAAGGAGTTTATTATATATCAATTCATAATCGACCCGCGTTACGTTAATCAAGGTAATTAGTTTATTAACAAACGTCAAAGTATAGACATTTCTTCGTTTACGTTTGATAAAATCCAAGAAGAGAGAAACGAGAAGGGTGAGATATGGCGATCGATAGGTGGATACAGGGAGAGGGAGAGGGAAAGAGAGAGAGAGAGAGAGAGAGAGAGAGAGAGAGAGAGAGAGAGAGAGAGAGAGA
>NC_068985.1:113132772-113136586 GCF_001194135.2 Octopus bimaculoides
GTATGCCTCTGTTTTTAAGTGATATTTGTGTGATTCTAAGAGTGTGTGTGTGTATGTGTGTGTGTGTGTGTGTGTGTGCGTGTGTATGTGTAAGTGTGTGTGCGTAAGTGTGTGTGTGTGTGTGTGTGCTTGTTTGTGTGTTCGTATATAAATCTCACTGATACTCTTTTAAAGTAAGCAGAAACAAAACGATTTAAATAAATGAATAAATAAATAAATAAATAAATGAATAAATAAATAAATCCATTGAATCTAAAAGAGATATTTAGATTCGAGACTAGAATAGAGAACTATAGACGTGATACAACAAACAATGCTTTAATATTTTTCACGAAGCAGTAAATGTGACTGACCAGATCCACTCGAATTTGCATTGCCTGTTTAATATAAACAGTTTAGGCAACTGATCTTAATGAGATTACCTATCTTGTTTGTTGGTTCTAAGTATTTATTTTTAACAGAAAAATCCTAGAGGGAGTTTGTATTCACTAAGTGAATAATCTCAGTTGATCGAATTCTTCCATCTCACCATATTAGATATGTACCGAGATAAGACGATAGGGAGCAGCTGTTTGGCACTGAAAATTTGGCACAGCTGACTGGATATTCAACCAGTTTTGCTGACAGTATATTTTGGCACAGGAGGCAAACCCACACGCACATTCACACGCACGCACATATATACATATATGCATATGCAACCAATCACAGAAATACACAGATGCAGATAGAGCGAGCGAGAGAGAGAGAGAGAGAGATACATTACACATACATATACAAACATAGCTAGATCCTCACACACGTGAACATATACATGCACACAGAGTTGAGAACACGTGAAACATTAAAACCGCTGGTACCAAATAAGTCAGCACCGAATCAGCGACGCCAAATAGGTGACGTTAAAATGGCCCATACCCCGATATATGAGGCCCCATGTGTGTCCCACTTGTATCTTGTTGTTGATAAGTCGAAGAATTAATTATTGTTGAGAATTTTGTAGTAGCATTAAAGACAAGAATCTGGCGGACATGCAAAAGAAACCTGTGACGGTTTCATGACCAGCTTGAAAGAGCAACCAAGTCTCAAACTACATCCTACAGTGTGAAAAGAGTCGGGCACATTCGGTTGTTTCTTTTACTAACACGCATATTTGTTACTCGAACTAACGAGGGAGTGAGAATTAACAGCTAAATTTCGTCCAAATTTCACTCCTACCAGCTTAAAAATAAGTACACGTATTATAAAAATATAATCCTGCATATCTTTCTCACTAATAATAGAGAACTAGAACTCGCACTCCGTCGCTTACGACGTCGAGGGTTCCAGTTGATCCGATCAACGGAACAGCCTGCTCGTGAAATTAACGTGCTAGTGGCTGAGCGCTCCAAAGACACGTGTACCCTTAACGTAGTTCTCGAGGATATTCAGCGTGACACAGTGTGACAAGGTTGACCCTTTGAATTACAGGCACAACAGGAAGTAAGAGTGAGAGAAAGTTGTGGTGGAAGAGTACAGCAGGGTTCGCCACCATCCACTAACGGAGCCTCGTGGAGCTTTAGGTGTTTTCGCTCAATAAACACTCACAACACCCGGCCTGGGAATCGAAACCGCGATCCTATTACCGGGAGTCCGCTTCCATAACCACTGGGCCATTGCGCCTCCACTCACTAATAATAATAAAAATAAATAGAAAGTACATGATGGTTATGGGGGAAGAGCTATCAAAATGTTATCTGCTGCTTCATCTCACGACACTCCCTATTCCAGCTCTTCTATATCTTACTTCTTATCTTATTCTTGCCGATACGTGCCACAATTAAGTACTATTTCTGGTAGAAGGCCACATTTATACACAATAGTTGCTACCAATAAATTCTGTAAGACAATCAGAAAGAAGATGACTGACAAATATAAAGCTTCGGGAATGTGAATGACCTACCTGTTAAACAATCCCTGTAAATTACCCTCAAAACACATTTCTTTAAAATATAACACATATACATGTGTGTGTGTGTGTGTGTGTGTGTGTGTGTGTGTGTGTGTGTGTGTGTGTGTGTTTTAAACATCTTTATGAGAAGCGTCAAACCATCACTTTTCTACTTTGTTCCCAAGTCTGCTTTGACCCGGATTTTGTTATCCGACAGGTGTTCCAGTAGATTATATTTGGTCTTTATATCATAGAATTAATTTATCATTTATTATTATTATTTTTTTTAGACATTTCTGGGTATTGGCTCGTTTTCAAGATGGTTGAGGGTTGAAGACTGAGGAAAATTTGGCTGCTACTTCTAGCACTTGTTTTAATTTTTTTGTCTACCTCCAGATCAGCCGTGATTGATTAGAATCTAATCCAGCCGACAAGAACAAACAGTGGCCCGAGGGACTTTCTGAACAGCAAGTCTAACAAAAAATTTTCTCGAATTATTATTATTATTATTATTATTATTATTATTTTTTGTTATGAGGCTCGCCTGATGATGAACCGTATTTCATGATGCTCGCTTCTAAAAACAGTTTTTCCATGACCGGATCAAATTTATAATCAAAAGAATTCTATGCACGACCATTCTGCCATTTTACAACCATAGAGTCTCTTCGACAAGAACAGCAATTCCTAACCCGGAACCGCTGTTCCTCTGTATCCTATAACTACTATTCGGAGAAAAATGAGTTTGTTGTTCGCTGATAAAATCAATTTTATCGTTAGAAAAATTTCTCAAAACCTAGGATACGCGGCAAAATTCATTTTAAAATAGCGGGACCGTGGTGTGATAAGATAAAGAACTCTGGACAAGATTATCCATGTATTCTCTATTTTGTGAAAAGGGCGTGGCTGTTATTAAAAGAACAAATAGATGCTAATTCTAACAAAAAGCTTGACTGTGTTGGCGACGTTCCTTTCTTTGGTTTTGTGCAGCAACTCGAGATCATACATGCATGCACACATACACACACAAAGACACACATACACATACAGAAATACATAAATATATACATACATAAATACGTACGTACATACATACAGACAGACAGACAGACAGACAGACAGACAGACAGACAGACAGACAAACGTACATACATGCATGCATACATACTACGCTGAGCTATTGAGAAATTTGAAGTTTACAATATCCAGATTACAAGTTCAAGTTTATAAAATTACTGGTGCAATGGGATATGTAACACAGTGCCTAAATACCAATCTTGAGAAATTAGGCTTCTCAAAACTAGAAAGGAAAAAGTTGATTCGAAGACTATAGATACAATCCATCACTGGGACAGTAAACATCTGCAAAACTTTTCAGAAGTTTATCATTTAAATATATATATCAGCATGTCTAGATGTGTAAGTATATACATGAGAAGACATACATAAAACAAAACAGACAAATCTGCACGTATACATTCTTATATACATACATGCATACATACATACATACAAAATTACCCTGTTGATGTTGAATTCCAGTGAAGGAGCCTAGGATTTGGGATTAGAAAACGGCTCTTTCTCTATTGGCAAGAAATGTTGAAATAAAACTGAAAAATGACATGCATACATACACACACATACACACATACATACATATACACACATACATACATAAATACATACATACATACATACATACATACATACATACATATATACATTGCGTAGACACTCAAACGTCAATGGAACGATTACTACACAACATAATAGTGTTTATTCGTGAAACACGTGTAAAGCTTATGTAGTTTAAGATGTAATAATAAATTATAGTAAAAGGATTGACCATCTTCCCTATCTTATTCTGCTCTCGTACACATACAC
>NC_068985.1:113136711-113138186 GCF_001194135.2 Octopus bimaculoides
GGCTGATTAGAAGACTACAGATTCAAGCCATCAATGGAACTGTAAAGATATGTAAAACTTTCCAAAAATTTAGCACATAAATACATATGCATACATCTAGACATGAAAATATATACATAAAAACGTATCCATAAAACAAACATACAAATCTGCGCATACGCTAACACCAAATCTGCACACACACACACACACATATGCACAAATACCTAGATGATGTTGATAAAAGTTCCAATGAAGGAGCCTTGAATCTATGTTAGAATCCGGCTCTTTCTCGATGGACAAAAAATACAGAAATGAAACTGATTGATAACATACATACATACATACATAAGGACATGCGTCCGTACGTACGTTTGTGTGAGTGTTGTGTGTGTGTGTGTGTGTGTGTGTGTGAGTGTGTGTGTGTGTTGTGTTACTAACAAACGCATGAAAAGTGTGACGGACCCTTATCTTAACATCATCATCAGACTAACTTTACAAGCAGAAGATATATTTTGCTATACGTTTTTATGTCACTGCAATAATATTTTTGAAAGCGTATCTCTTAAAGCATCACAATGAAAAATTTCAATCAAAAGATAGTCTTAATTTGGAGAGAGATACAAGTTATATAAATAATATTATAAATACATGCGACAGTTGCTATGACTAATGTTAGTGGAGTGTTTCCATCAAAAAAATATCACTGTTGAAATACACAAGCCGTCATTTTAAATCTATCTATATATCTATATATTAGATAATTTCCCTTTTTTTTTCTTTTTGCAAACCACTTCTTTCATGTTTTACATTTAAAAAAAAAATGTATTTTTATAGCTAAATTCTTTTTCTAATATCAAGAGAAAGTCTTCCAATTTATAGTTGAGTTAAGTCACTTTAAATGTTAGGCCTCGACGTGAAAGAATATTAAGAACACCTTTGAAAAAGATGAATGCAACTTGTACTATGTTATTGAACAAATATCTTCAATAAACTTTTCAAAATATTTCCTTTTGAAATATGCGGTAGATTTTTGTCTGTCAGTTTTTCTTACGCCCCATTATCTTTTGCGTCTTCCTATGTAGTCTATATTATTCACCCACCCCGTCACGATTTCTTTATTATCTGTCCTACACTTTCTCTTCTTTTCGGCCCCCTTCAGAGGATGTGCAAAGAAATAGCATGAAACTTATACTTTTACTGGTTTCGGCTTTCTCTCTGTATACCTCTCCTTTTTTTTTTCTTTCTATTAAATTTTTGTTTCCGATCTCGAATTTTTTGTTGTTGTTGTTATTACATACACACGAGATTTTGAAGAAGTTATATAACTAAGAAAATACATTTGCATATATTTTAATGCATGAATGTGTTTCAAACACACACACACATACGCACACATACATATACACATACAGGATATGTATGTGTGTGTATATATATATATATATATATATATATATATTATATACACCTATGTATGTCTGTGTATAATATGG
>NC_068985.1:113138289-113141445 GCF_001194135.2 Octopus bimaculoides
TATATATATATATATATATATATATATATATATATATATGATATATATATGTTTATATATATATATAAACATTTGCGTGTGTGTGTGTTTGTGTGTGTACATATATGTATGTAGATATATATACGAGATCAGTTTAAAACGTATCTGACTTTATTCTTTCCTGCCAAACTTAATGCCGCGCGGACGAAATCATTTGGATGGAAGGTGATGCATCTTTCCTGCGCAAGCTGGAAAATTTTCGCGCCAGTAGGCCGCGCCAGTAGGCCGCGCCAGTTTGCGACTGTTACGCCCAGGTTATATATGTGTAATGCGCGCTCGTCGGATTTTCGTTTTCACGCAAGATGACTGAATGCCTCAAACAGAGATCAAAAATCCATGTCTCATCACCAGCGGTAATGGTCTCCATGAAATCTGAGTCATGGTTTGCACAGTTCGGCATGTCCTGAGCGTTTTCCATGCTAAGTTGTTTCTGCTGCTCCGCCAGGACTTTGAGGACTAATTTGGCCGACGCTCAGCACGCATAAATCTTCCGTTAAAATGGAATGCACTGATCCTGTACTTACTCCCATTTCGTGACCAATCGCCTGGATTGTTACACATCGGTCTTCCATTACTATTCGCCGAACCTTCTCAATCGTCTCTTCGTTTCAGCTTGTGGATGGATGGCCTGCCTGAACATGCCTCACTCTCCAATGAGATTTTGCCATGTTCGAAGCGGTTGTACCACTCCTTGATCTGAATGTTGTCCATTGCTAAAAGCCTGCTGAGTCTTCTGGAAGGTTTGAGATTTGGTGTAACCAAGCTTTTGGCAAACCTTAATGCAATATTTCTGCTTGGTGCGTCCGGTGAAAACGACGCGTACGACATGCGTCCGGTGAAAACGAGCGCGTACGACATGCCTATACTCTAGGCATAACAGCCGGGAACTGACGTGGATTTTATCCACTCAGCAGGTGGTAATGGCTTTGCTCATATACGGGCAAAGCCATGCTAGAAAGAATCATTGAAATGAGTGGTCGATAAAGCATTGTAAGGCCCTTACATGATTCTTGAACCCTACCGAAGATTTGCACATTTTATTGCATAATGTACAGTTGTGCTGGCTGACAGACGAAACCGGTGCCACAGTATGAAGTATTTTGACAAGTCTTTTTAATCCTCCAACTGAACGGTGCACCTTTGTACAGGTTTCACATACTCTGTTGTGAACAATGGCTGTGTCATAATTTACAACGGTTCGATTCCTGTGGCTTCTTTGATTGCGATAGTAGAAGATACTTGCCCATGGTGCCACGCAGTGCGACTGAAACCGGAACCGTGTGGTTGGTGAGCGGGCTTCTTACCACACAGTCACTCCTCCGATTGCACACATGCATGTGTGTGTGTGTGTGTCTGTGTGTGGGTGTGTCTGTGTGTGTGTGTGTGTGCGTGTGTGTGTGCGTGTGTGTGTGTGTGTATTATGTGTTAATGCTTCAACAAGTAGAAAAGCACTCGATCAGCTAAGAAAGTAAAGATAATCTTATAACAAAAAAACTACTAATCTTGTAAATACTGCTACTGAGAGTTCCCTGGTCGAAATAATAATTTATTTTGCCATTTATCATGTTGAAAACAAGACCGTTTGTCAGCTGTCGTTTGAGCTGGTAGCGTTTAAACATGAGACACTGGTAAAGAAGAGAAGAAGAAAAACACAAGAGAGTTAACCAACATTACAATAATTCGATGTCAAGCAGACGTTAACACGGTGTTAATGGTTTACTAAGTGTCTGCTGGCCTACTTTTCAATTCCGACAAGATGTATTTCTTGAAATGCGGACATGCAGAAAAAAAAAAACTCAAACTGCGAATTTTCGTTTTCGTTGGAGGCCTTCAAGTTTTTTAAGAGATACAGAACACACTGAACATTTTTTGGGGCCTGTTACGTATTGATGCCATGTAGAGACAAATCTAAATGTCCTGCAGGACGTGAGTGCGATATATCTTCCGTTGTTTATGAAGCACAATTTTCATCAAACTACGACAATGGTCATACAGATATCAAACGTTATATCGGAGCCGTAGATGGAAAATTTCAATGGAGATAAAACAACCATTTTTCGAATTGTAAGTAGGGTGATAGAGACATTCGACAACCCTTTCTGCTTTAATCTGTAAACTTAGAGATCAAGGCACCAGTTTGGATATCAAATGAATAATCGTCTCCAAATCCAGATCCTATATTAACAGGTCCAAAAAGTGAAATCTTGAACAAGAAAATGTGTGTGTGTGTGTGTGTGTGTACGCGTGCGCATGTGTGTATGTGCGCGAGCCTGTATGTGCGTGCGCGAAGTCAAAGAAATTCTCGGAAAACCACAGCCTAGTACAAAAGGCTATACTGTTTTTATATACATTTCAAGCTCTACCTTAGTGCCATTTTTTTTTACAGGTATGTTTATTTCTCCACCATTCCTCTATTAATTAACATAGAAACAACAAGGAAGACCCTTATCCCCAATCCGAAAGGTTGTTTCATAATACTTAACCATGCGGTGCTCCAGAAATATCGCTATTGAAATCAAAAGCAATATAGTTATTTTTGGTAAGATCTACTGAAGATATGCAATGTTTCCCAAGTTTAGTAGCACACAGATTTTACGTTTAATTCCTTCTCGATACAAATATTTTACTTGTTTCTACTCAACCGACATCAATATTTTAATATCATCAATTATATTTTTTCTTGTCAGGCGAAAAGCTGGTAGAAACTTTTGTACGCCGGCAAATTGCTTAGCGGCCTTTCTTTCGGTTTTATGTTTCGAGTTCAAATCCTTCCGAGATCGTCTTTGCCTTTCATCCTTTCAGGGTCGATAATATGAAAACCACATAGATAGGTATGTATGTATGTATGTATGTACGTACATACGTATGTATGTGTGTGTGTGTATGTGATGTGTGTATGCATATATAGGCGCTGACGTGGCTGTGTGGTATGAAGCTTGCTCCCCAACTACATGGTTTCGGATTCAATCCCACTGCGTGGCATCTTGGACAAGTGTCTTCTACTATAGCCTCGGGCCGAACAAAGCCTTGTGAGTGGATTTGGTAGACGGAAACTGAAAGAAGCCAGTCGTATGTGTATGTGTGTATATATATATATATATATATATATATATATAT
>NC_068985.1:113143058-113144035 GCF_001194135.2 Octopus bimaculoides
ACACATATGAGCGTGCACACATACGAACTTGCACACACTCACATGCTCATACCAAACAGTTTCGAAACAACGCCAAAACAACGCCAGATCATATATTCAAAATAAATGGAAGTGGAGAGACAAGTTACTGAAGAGATTGCAAGAGTGCAATGAAATAATTTAACAAAAAACTATATAAATTAAATTAATAAAGGACTGAACCAGTGCGTGTGTTTATTACCGGCATAATGCCTCTCCCAAGGTTTAATTGTATTTCTTTCAACACACGTATCCACATCAAGAATCTTGCACATGAAATACACATACGAAATATATATATATATATATACACACATACATATATATATATATGTGGGTGTCTTTGTGTCTGTGTTTGCCCCCCTCGCCAACTCCACCTCACCCCACCGCTTGACAATCGATAAAATAAGTACCAGGCTTTCAAAAGACAAGTCATTGGGTCGATTTGTTCGTCTAAAAACACTTCAAGGCGGTCCTCTAGCATGGTCGCAGTAAAATGACCGAAAGAAGTAAAAGATAAACGGTAGTATTTTTATACCGCTATAAACGTCAGTGTATGTCCTATAACATAGCGTTTCAACAATGAGATTCCGATAAACTGTTAACCAAAAGTTACTCACATAAACATATACACACTCAAAACACACATACACACGACATGTGTTGGCACTCCGTCGCTTACGACGTCGAGGGTTCCAGTTGATCCGATCAACGGAACAGCCTGCTCGTGAAATTAACGTGCAAGTGGCTGAGCACTCCACAGACACGTGTACTCTTAACGTAGTTCTCGGGGATATTCAGCGTGACACGTTGTGACAAGGCTGACCCTTTGAATTACAGGCACACCAGAAACAGGAAGTAAGAGTGAGAGAAAGTTGTGGTGAAAGAGTACAGCAGGGTTCGCCACCATCCCCTGCTTTTAGGTGTTTTCGCTCAATAAACACTCACAACGCCAGGTC
>NC_068985.1:113150257-113151437 GCF_001194135.2 Octopus bimaculoides
TGACGGCAGTGATGGGCTGAACTAAGTGGTGGACTGTTTTATCTCGATTCGTTTAGAAATACAAAGACACATAAATATATTCTTTTTCAATAGAAAATACAGAGGGTTTCATTCTTTTCTATTATCATTTTTTTTATTTGGTAATGGTTTAGCAACCTTTTCATTTCACAGACACTCCTACAACTGTCGTCTTTCAAATATCATTTCATAGAAGATTTCATAAACTGTTAAGCTATACAGAAGCTATCTCAATGCATATTGTAAGTTTTCTACGCGCAGATACTAAATTACACACACGCACGCACACACACACACACACACACACACACACACACACACACACACACACACACACACACACACACACACACACACACACACACACACACACACACAAGCACAAACACACACACACGCACGCACGCACACGCACACACATACACACACACATACACACACGCACGCAAACACGCACACATATATGCTCACAAATACATATGTAAGTTTCACCTGAAAAAGAACTCAGTACATAAAGTAGAGTATAAAAATTATTTCTACTTGGGAAAATGGTGCCAACTTTGTCTTTTAGGTATCCCCATAAAAAAGACTAGTGCTGCGAGGTCTGATGAACTCGGAGGGTATTCAACGAAACCCCTTCGTCCAATCCACTTGTTTGGTAAGATCTCATCAAGGAAGGACCTAACATCGCGATGGTAGTGTGGGAGTGCTCCATCTTGCTGAAGATAAAACTCCTCATCTTCAAAGTCTTCTCAAATGCTTGGCATGACAGTCTGTTGCATCAAGTTCAAATAAACGGGACCAGTTGCAATAGCATCAAAAATGACTGGTTCAGTTAATCCTCTTTATGATAAGCCACACCACACTGTAACTCCTGGTAATCAACAGGGTGTTCCACCATAACATGCGGATTCTCAGGTCCCTATCTATTTTCGTGGTCTTCTGAAACGCTTCTCGTTGACTTATCTCTAATTCGAGTGATGGTGAATCGCATTGGTGGATCTGTTTGAAACTCCCCCTAAACTGTCTTTGCATTTCAACTGTGTTTTCACACTTCCAGTAGCATTTTAGAATGAATTTCCTTTGTTCAAAGCTTAGTCTGACTGCCATCATTAATTCCAATGAGTTTAATCTGGAAAGAAAAAACATCGATTAATTTATC
>NC_068985.1:113152469-113154033 GCF_001194135.2 Octopus bimaculoides
CTAAATAATATTAGATGACCAGTCCACGGTACCATGAGTTCAAGTCACGTGGGAGCAATATATTGCTTCACAGTCGTATTCATTTCTTTTTCTTCTTTTTTTTTTTCCTTCTTGTATTTTCGTCCCTTTTCCTCACTGCCGGGAAGGCAGTGGTTCGTTCGATCATCAGGGAATATATAGCATATGATGAAATGCTTTCGAGCCCAGTGGGAGAAAAATTTCTTATCCGTTTCACAATGTCAGATGAAAGATTCGCTGCGAGAAAATCGTGATTCATGATTTGGTTAGGAAATGACGTATACCATCCTTCCAGACATTTTTCACACTCAGAAAGATGTAGAAGAAAACAAACAGATACACACACGCGTGTGCGCGCACACACGCACACTAACATGCAGATATTTTTAAAGAAATATATGCTTTTAGTGTGCACGTTCTTGTGCCTATATCTTGTGTGTGAATGTGGGTGTGTGCGCGCGTGCGTGTGTATGTGTTACCTGGTAATATATATGGTAATATATATTATATGAATATGTGATGGTATAGGTGTGTGTATACATATGATATCTGAACACACGCACACACACACACACACACACGCACACACGCACACACACACACACACACACACACACACACACACACACACACACACACACACATATATATATATATATATATATATATATATATATATATATATATATATATATATATATGTATATATATATATATGTATATATATATATATGTATATACACACACACACACAGATACACACACATACACACGCACATATGTATATATGCATTCGCACATTTGTATATTTGTTTAGATTTAAGCATATAATCGTGTATGTATATATTTACACACACATATATACATATGTGTGCGCGCGCGCGTATGTATGTATGTATGTATGTATGTATGTATGTATGTATGTATGTATGTATGCATGTGCGTATGTATGTATGTATGTATGTATGTATGTATGTATGTATGTATGCGTGGGTTTCTCTGAGCAGAGCCACCCACACGACTGTACTGATTTTATCTGGTCTATACAAAACGCCTTCTTTCTATCTTATCTCAGATATCATTCCGAAGATTTGTTGGCTCTGATAAAATTCTGCCATGTTTCTACGCTGACCAACCGTGCTTCACAAACACCTATCGACTCTGTCCATCTGATACACTCCATTGGCCTTTCTTGAAGATTAGTCGTTAAATCCAGCACACGCATGCACGGGGGTTGAGATGTACCAGCACGATAGCAAGAAATGGAACACTGCGCTGACATCACAGGAGTTCATTAGGATGAGATCGTGTTTTCTGAAATTAGAACTTTACCTTTAAAGTATCTATTCTATTTTTATTTTATTTTATTTTATTTTATTTTTTGCTAATTTATTTATTTATCTAATTATCTATGTCCTCATCCATCCCTATCTATCTACCTATCCATCTATCTAACTATCTGTATACACACACACACACACACACACACACACACACACACACACACACACACACACACACACACACACACACACACACACACACA
>NC_068985.1:113154520-113155154 GCF_001194135.2 Octopus bimaculoides
TGTGTGTGTGTGTGTGTGTGTGTGTGTGTGTGTGTGTGTTTTAAGAATAGTTTTCCTTTTAAACGTGTGAACAAACAAAAATATGACAATGTTTTACTTTCGTTTTTATGTCTATTTCATATTTTCGTAAATATTCTTTGAAGTTTCCAAGCCAATCGACAACTTTTTCTGCATCTTCACAATCTCATTTTCTGCAACTGGTTGTTACCGACGTGTGTTATTACCTCTTACTGTAGTTAAAGCTAACTGCATCAGTGTTGCCATTACCAACAGAATTCAGAATTCTAATGTGGACTTTATATATCACGTGTGTGGAGCTCTAGTATTTTATTCATTTTTGTAACTGCTATAAAACTGCTATAAGCTATCTGTATATTTATTTCAGTATTTTGCTGTGATGTAGATATTGCTTCCAGCATTATGGGTATGTTTCTTATTTCTTTATTGCCCACAAGGGGCTAAGCATAGAGGGGAAAAAACATAGAGGGGGCATTATCAATATATTTCTGCGGGATTGTCCCTGGATTGATGTGTCCTTTACTAATGATTATTATCAAGATATCCTTTGAGTTGTGTAGTGTAGAATTTTGCGATCGTGCAAAATATGCATACATACATATATGCATATATATAT
>NC_068985.1:113156403-113157987 GCF_001194135.2 Octopus bimaculoides
AGGTACATCCAGATTAAACATATATACACGAGGCAATCCAGTACATGCCCCATGCTTATAAATTCTAACTTTTCAAAACTACCGCGCAAGCGTAGCTCCTCGTCTGCAGTAAATAAATGCCAGGGTTTAAAATTCGAAAATTATCCAGAAAAAGAATTATCAATAATTAATAATGTCGAGGGGTAATAGAAATATTAGAAATTTCTTCCACTAGTGGCCTAGCGTGTAAAAATTTAGTCCATAGACTATATATTTTTCTTCATATAAATACAGTGTACATTTAAACACATAAAAGGTATCCGCTATTAGGGATAAAATTTCGAAAGGAATGAAAAATAAAGACATTTACCAATCTAGTTCCTGTACATATATATATATATATATATATATATATATATATATATATATATATATATATATATATATATATATACACACACACACACACACACACACACAAAAATAATGCCGATTTTCTTTCAGAAATTAGCCAAAAAACATTATTAATGAATCATAGGGTAGCAAAAAATTTCTAAAATTTTTTTTCTACCCTATGATTTGTATATATATACATATATATATATTGTTTATTCATGCCTTCAGATTCACTTTGTTTTCTAATTTGGACGTGAAAAACGCTACATAAAAGTGCCCTAATGAAGAACTGTAGCTACTTTATTATTTTATTTCTGGCTTGTTACTGACAGCGATACTTTCAAGCTATTCTTCTATTTATATAATTTTTTTCCTGCATCGCAAAAAGGTGTATATAATTTGTCTTGTGGACACCAATATACCCTTTTGCTGTATAGGCAGCAAATTATATAGATAAAAGGATAGAGGGAAAGATATTCCTGTCAGAAACAGGTCAGAAACAGGTCCGTTCGTGTTCAAGATTTAATTATTAATATGATATACAAATTTCATTGCAAGCTTAAAAAATGTAAACTTCAAGGCTCCAACAGCTGCATTGGTCATAAAGTACATTTTCCCACAGGCTTGCCATAAAGTTACAAGACGGAGCACGTGAATTGAATTACATTTAAAAGTAGCATATATTACAGGAAAAATTAGATAACAATGCATCTACCTTACACAGAACCAACACAAAAATTGATGTTTAATGATGAAAGCAGTTTCATAGAACAACACTAAAATAAACGAATAGTTGATAAAATTTTATTATATACACACACTATATACACATACACTAATCATATATACGCGAAGACATACCTCGATTAGAAATGTATGTGCTAGCAGTTATGAGTTCAAATTCCGGTGATACCAACGAATAACTCATAAAACAAGCCAACACTTATTAGTGATAGTGGAGGCGCAATGGCCCAGTGGTTAGGGCAGCGGACTCGCGGTCATAGGATCGCAGTTTCGATTCCCAGACCGGACGTTGTGAGTGTATATTGAGCGAAAACACCTAAAGCTCCACGAGGCTCCGGCAGGGGATGGTGGCGAACCCTGCTGTACTCTTCCACCACAACTTTCTCTCACTCTTTCTTCCTGTTTCTGTTGTACCTGTAATTCAAAGGGTCAGCCTTGTCATACTGTGTCACGCTGAATATCCCC
>NC_068985.1:113158843-113160066 GCF_001194135.2 Octopus bimaculoides
GTGTGTGTGTGTGTGTGTGTGTGTGTGTGTGTGTGTGTGTGTGTGTGTGTGTGTGTGAATACATGTGAGTATGTATTTTTGACATTTTAAGAATTTATACAATTTCGAGAGAACATGAAATAATTATTTGTGGAACAGTGAATTTCGAAGCACATAAAGCTATAAATTACGAATTGTAAGTATTGAGTAAATAGCCATTTGTGTGCGTCGACATTCACTGCTTCCGAAAAGAATTATATGTGTGAGAAAGAGAGAGAGGTGGAGAGAGGGAGAGTGTGTATGTGTGCATGCAGTTGTGTGTACGTGTATGTGTGTTTGTGTGTGTGTGTGTGTGTGTGTGCGTATTCCTTTTAGGGAGAATGTTGTCCAGCAAGTGGAGTGCCCATTATTCGAAATCAAAAAATGAGGGAGCGCATTGTGACTAGCGCAGTATAACAACATACTATAGTCTGGTCGATACAATGACGTATGTATGTTCGTGTGTGTATATATATATATATATATGCGGTAAAGTTTATTTGCCAATATAAAGTGGCTGTTCTATCCAGAACTATGTTACTACCTTCTAAACCTTAGGTAAACATCTTTCCTAGCTGGTTAACGACACACAACCTGTGTCTGATATATTGTGAGTAAGGGAGCGAACTACTTCCCTTTAGCTTTAGCAGGACCGGTAGACCATGGTTTCTAGGTCTTTTCCCGTCATCGGTACTGTGTGTGACCGAGCTCTCCACGTACACGCGCGTCGCCTGAACGTAGTTCTAAGGGGCATTCATCGTGACACAGAATGTGACAAAGCTGGCCCTTTGAAATACAGGTACAACTCATTTTTGCCAGGTGAGTGATCTGGAGCAGCGTGAAATAAGGTTCCTTCTTCTAGACGAGCTTCTCTCAGTTTCTGTCGACCATATCTACTTACAAGGCTTTGGTCGGCCCAAGGCTATAGTAGAAGACACTTGCCGAAGGTACCACTCAGTAGGACTGACACCCGAAACCATGTGGCTGGGAAGTAAACTTCTTACCACACAGCCAAGCCTGTGCCTAACTGCTAGAAATAGCAGACAAGCTTTCTTCAAATTACATTTTACACGCATGAAAGTGGAAGAACATATACGATAATGTACTTTTAAGTAATTTGTATTTGATAAGAAGAGGGGAAAAAAAAATGATATGGTTGGTTGCATTTGAAACGTCTTTGATCGTAGGGCTGTTTGATCAGGCTT
>NC_068985.1:113160452-113162463 GCF_001194135.2 Octopus bimaculoides
CGTCGTCATCGTCGTCTAATCAACATCATCATCATCATCGTCGTCGTCGTTATCATCATCATCATCATCTTCCCATATTTCCGTGTATTCTTCCGTTGAAGGATCTTTTCTGTCCCTTTGTGTTGATAGATGAAATCTTGTAATTTCTCACCTGGTTCTATAATTCCATTACCTGTCTCTTCGATACTTTTAATAGATTCTACTATGTTGCAGCCATTTTGTGTGGGAAGTTCTTCCATCCATCAGTCACGAAGATTTGTGGTAAAATATCATGTCTTCTTCTTTTCTCCTTCCGACCAAGTCATTTATAATAATGTCTCCATCACCATTTTGTTTTTTAAATGCTTGTTTCATTCACTAGACTGTGGCCATGCTGGGACACATTTCTTGATGGACTTACTTGAACAAATCGATCCCATATTAATTGTTGTTGTTGTTTTTTACAGGTGAGGTTGTGTGGTAAGAAGCTCGTTTCCTAACCATATGGTTCCAGGTTCAGTTCCACTGCGTAGCACCTTGAGCAAGTGTTTTCTACTCAAGACTCAGACAGACCAAAGCCTTTTGAGGGAATTTGGTTGACTGAAACTGAAAGAAGCCCGTCGTATGTATATATATATATATATATATATGTGTGTGTGTGTGTGTGTGTGTGCTTGTTCTTCCTACCTGCCATCACTCGACAAACGATGCTGGTGTGTTTGTATCCGTAACTTAGCGGTTCGCCAAAAGGAACCGATAGAATACGTACTAGGCTTACAAAGAATAAGTCCTGGGGTCGATTTCCTCGACTGAAATCCTTTAAGACGGTGCTCCACCATGGCCGCAGTCAAATGACTGAAAGAAGTAAAAAAATAAAAGAATAGAAGAATTTAGCCCTTTTTCTAGCGGTCTCTTTTGCCGAAGTGTTAAGTTATAGGGACGTCAGCAAACTGGCACCAGCTTTCAAGCGGTGGTAGGTTTGTTTACGTCCCCTGAACTTACTGCTTCGATAAAAGAGTGTGATCGAATAAGGATCAGATTTTAAAAAAGAAACAAAACACGAAGAACTGAAGATCGACTGAAAAAGAAGCAAAAAAAAAAAAAAAAGAAAAAGAATCTTCACGTGGGTGCTCCAGCATGACTGAAACAAGTAATAGATAAAATGTGATAATGGTATAAAAAATAAAGGTTCTGCAACGAAAATTGGTAAAATCTAACGAAGTTAGGTAAATCCAATTAGAATTTATTTGAGCGCTGCTACCACCACAGCAATCACCATCGCCACTAACACTACTACTACTACTACTACTACTACTACTACTACTACTACTACTACTACTACTACTACTACTACTAGCATCGAGTTTTCGTTAATCGTTCACCAGTTATAAATCTCTCCACCGAGTATATACAACTGTCAGTGCAGTCAACCGTGAAATACATCGAACAATTCGGCTGATACCTTTACCTTATTTTTAGTGAGTTTGTATTCAAAACATGCTGACAAATTAATATATAGAAAATAGCAAGACAAGACCTTTAATTAGAAAAATGAATATTTATTGGGAGACCTATCCAATCTGTTGTCAAGATTTGTATATACAAGCGTACCTCAACTTATGTCATTAATTGGTTCCAAGATAAGCGACTTAACTCGAAAAACGACGTAACACGAAAGAAACATTTATTGGCTTATATTCTTAGCTATGTGATAAAATGCTTGCATGTCCTCTCCTGTCCTCCTTCCGACTAAGTCATTTATGATAATGTTTCCATCACCATTTTTTTTTAAATGCTTGTTTCATTCACTAGACTGTGGCCATGCTGGGACACATTTCTTGATGGGTTCAGGTGAACAAATCGACCCCATGTTGTTGTTGTTTTTTTATATGTGATAAGAAGCTTGCATCCTAACCATATGGTTCTGGGTTCAGTCCCACTGCGTGGCACCTTGGGTAGGTGTCTTCTAATATAGCTTCGGGCCTTGCGAGTGGATTTGGTAGATTGGAAGCTGAAAGAAGCCTGTCGTATA
>NC_068985.1:113165681-113166688 GCF_001194135.2 Octopus bimaculoides
TCTATCTATCTATCTATCTATCTATCTATCTATCTATCTATCTATCTATCTATCTATCTATCTACCTATATCTATCTATCTATCTACCTATATCTATCTATCTATCTATCTATCTATCTATCTATCTATCTATCTATCTATCTATCTATCTATCTATCTATCTATCTATCTATCTCATTGTCTTTCTCTTTCACACGTCGCTCTTTCTTCACCTCATCTTTACCCACCATCGTCCCCTTCTCGCTGCACTCTCCGTTTGTTCATGGAACATTTTGAATACAATGACACGTTTGTATCTCACATATCTATATCTTTTCTATCGCTGTTTATCACACCATTCGAGCTGTGTTATTATATATATGTCTGTTCATACACAGTAATTTTCAACAAAAGAAAATTGAAGTATTCAATACCGTGCACATTACATACATACATATACATGCACGCACACACACACAATATATATACACACATACACATATGCATATACACACATACACATATACACACATACACATATAGTAGAGCGGGAGGTAGAAATCAAATAACAGGGTAGGTAAAAGTGTAATTGGGGGATAAATAAATATATACGATGTCTGATCATTAAGTGTTATTTCTTTACTGCCCCCAAGGGGCTACACACATAGGGGACAAACAAAGACAGACAAACGGATTAAGTCGATTATATCGACCCCAGTGCGTAACTGGTACTTATTTAATCGACCCCGAAAGGATGAAAGACAAAGTCGACCTCGGCGGAATTTGAACTCAGAACGTAGCGGCAGACGAAATACCGCCAAGCATTTCGCCCGGCGTGCTAACGTGTCTGCCAGCTCGCCGCCTTTCTGATCATTAAGTGTGAGGACTATTGCCATAGTAACAAAGGCAAAAGCACGCAGAGTAAAGCCGCTTGTCACAGACTGACCTTGACCTTTGATGTGCTCGTGCACTAAGTTTTAACGTTCTAGCTTACTTCCGCTGTTTACAGCAGTGCTTAGAAATAACGT
>NC_068985.1:113166882-113167895 GCF_001194135.2 Octopus bimaculoides
ACGCTGTGCGCATCTATGTGTGTAACTTCTAGAGTTAGGGTTAGTTTTAGGGTTAGGGTTAGGGTTACGGTTACGGTTAACAGTCTAGTTAGGGTTAGGGTTAGGGTTAGGGTTAGGGGATTAATACGATATACACCGTTACAGCGCTAACTGTTTTCAACTGAATAGACGTCAGTGATTAGTAGAAATTATCGAAATAAGACAATTTTTTACATGAAATAAATTCGAATACAAAAATTTTTTTGTGTTCTATAACACAAAATAGATAAGTATACGAAGTTTGAAAGTCTTTCCGTACCAAAAACACTACATAAAACATAAATGAAAACTGGTGCCCCCGTTTTAAAATAGATCCGTGTATGTTTTGCACGCAAGTTTACAAGTGGTTCAGACGTTTCCAAGGTGGCCGAAAGAATGTCGATATTGACGAACGTTCAGGGAGACCCGCAACCAGCAGAACTGAGAAAAACATCAAATATGTGTGTGCAGCTGTGAGGGAAAATCGTCGAATCACCATCCGTGAGTTATCAGAGGATGTGCAGATTAGTTACTGTTCAGTTCAGTCCATTATCACAGAAGATTTGAGTATGAGACGCGTGTCTGGAAAGTTTGTGCCAAAACTGTTTTTAGCTGACCAAGAAAGACACTCGAGTTTCAGTTGCACAAGATCTCCTTCATTGTGTCAAGAACGATGAAAAGTTTTTGAAAATTATGCGTAGGCCTCTCAGCAGATATCGCCAAGCTTTTGGCAAAAATTGATGCAGATTCTCTGCTGAACTTTCTCTGTCATGGTCGATGCGATGAACACACGCTCCACACGTTCCTTTCAAGCACTACTCTAAACAGCGGAAGTGAGCTAGAACATCAACACTTACTGCGCATGCGCAGCAGATTTTAAGGTCAATCTGTGCCAAGCGGCTTCATTCTGAGTACTTTAGCTTCGTGATTATGGCAACAGTTCAGATACTTATTGATCAGACCCACGTGTATATATATATATATGTATATATATA
>NC_068985.1:113168197-113170843 GCF_001194135.2 Octopus bimaculoides
ACATATATATATATATATATATATATAGATATATATATATATACATACATACATACATACATATATAAATATATATATATATATATATATATATATACACACATATATATATTCATATTCATATTCACATACACACACTTTCTTTCTCTCTTACACACACATACACACACGCATACATATAGATAGACATATACATATAAAACATATATAAAATACATATACATGCATACATACATACATACATACACATACACACACACAAAAATATATACAGACACGCACACACAGAGTGTAGCGTTATGGCCAAGTGTCTTCTAAAGCTCCGAACCGACCAATGACTTGCGTGTGAATTTGTCGAATGGAAACTGTGTTGAAGCCTGTGAAATATGTGTTTGTGCGTGTGCGTGCGTGCATGTGTGTGTGTGTGTGTGTGTGTGTGTGTGTGTGCGTGTGTGTGTGCCCAGATGTGTTTATCCCACACGCACCAATTGATAGCCGGTACAAGTTTATTTAGGTCCCCGTAACGTAGCGGTTCGTCAAAAAAGAGAACGATAAAATAAGTACCAGACTTAAACGATATAAGTCCTTGGGGTGATCTACTCGGCTAAGAATTGCTGCAGTCTAATGACTGAAACAAGTAAAGTATAAAAGATAAAAGAAGATATATATATATATATATATATATATATATATATATATATATATATATATATATATGCATAACCACATATTCACACGCATATGCACGCACACTTGTACATACATACGCAGTGCGAGGCTACATAATATGTATATATACAAACACCATATAGTAGCACAGTGTCTATTTGTCTAACATATTCCAATAAGCATACATATACGTGTACAGACACACTGAGGGAATGTTCTATCTACCTCTATGGCATCTCTCTTTTAAACTCCATTCTTACCTAGTTCATCAATATATCAGCCCACCTCTTCTTTTCTCTGTTGTTATCTGAATCTCTTCAGTGCATTTTCCAGTATTTTATTTGTTTACTTCTTTCCTCTCAATAATAGATGAAATATTTCACATTTATAACGAAAATACTTTCATGTGTTGAACGAATTAGAGAAAGGAGTCAATCAAAGTGAAAAGAATCAGTTTTAGATCAATATTATGAAGTGAGATATAATTACAGCTAATATGAAGTCAATCCAAACTTCCATATATGAGTGTGTGTGTGTTTGTGTGTGTGCATACTCTCAATTCACTCTCCACCAAAAGAATAACTACCTCCACTGCCTCTAATAGAAAAATCACTAATACCCTCACCTTAGATTTATTTAGCTACTGATTCATTTACAAAACAACTTTCCTACTACTATCGTAATATTAGTCATGATTAGCAAAGGCAAAACCGGTTGATTATGTAAATAATTTATCTCAAACATGTGTGTGTATGCATGTATGTATGTATGTGTGCATGCGCAGACGTGTCTGTGTGGTAAGAAGCTTGTTTTGCTTCCCAACCACACAGTTCCGAGTTCAGTTTCATTACGTGGCACCTTCTTCTATAGCCACAGGCCGACCAAAGACTTGTGAGTGAATTGCGTAAGACGGAACCTCAAAGCGGCCCATCGTATATACGTATATGTGTGCGTGCCTTTTTGTCTGTCCATCACAAGCGCTTGACAACCGGTGGTGGTTTATTTACGTGCCCACCATTTAGTTTCCCAGTATAAGACACTGACACCGATACGGACAGAATCAGTATGAGGCTTATCAAAAAATAAATCCTGGTTTTGATTTGTTCGACTAAAACCCTTCGAGGTAGTATGGCTGCAGTCCAATGACTGAAACAAGTAATATGTGTGTGTGAGTGTGTGTGTGTATGTGTGTAAGTGTGTGTGTATGTGTGTGTGTACGTGCGTAAGTGCATCCAAGTGTGCAGTAAATGATAAGCTCAGAGCACGAAAAATTTACCGCTCAAGTTACGGCTCTTACAAGTAATCGCATCAAACTCCCACCGTCGCCTAACTGATACCAGCCAATCTCACGAAACACGTGTACGTTACGTAAAGCATTAATGTCGATTATGTTTTCTATCTTCCTTTTATATGTATATACATGAACTGTAGTTCTAAGTACTGGCGCCTATCACGAGGAAGGTCAGGGCTTGATTCCCGCCAGAAATGTTTTATAAATTGATGGTGCCAGTGTGATTGTGCGGTAAGTAGATTGCTTCCCAACCACACGATTCTAGGGTCAATCTTACTGCGTAGAACCATGGGCAAGTGTCTTTTACTATATAACCTGGCTAACCAATACTTGAGACCGATAGAATAAGTGCCACACTTTACATCCATTTGTTGTTTACACCACCTGTCTTCGTCTGTTGTTTTTTCGTAAATTCTCCCACTTCTCTTCACCCCTACTCTTTCTCTCCTCTCTCTTACTCTCTCTCACTCTCTTCTCTCGTACTCCCCCCTCTCTCACTCTTACTCTCTACACTCTTACTCTCCTACTCTCTACACTCTTACTCTCTTACTCTCTCACCCTTACTCTCTTACTCTCTTACTCTCTCACCCTTACTCTCTCACTCTCTTCCCTTCTCTCTCACTCTCTTTCTCTTCCTCCCTTTCTCCCCCCATACCCCTCTTCCCTCTCTCTCACTCTCTTTCTCT
>NC_068985.1:113172386-113173994 GCF_001194135.2 Octopus bimaculoides
ATATATATATATATATATATATATATATATATATATATACATATATATAAAAGATTCGTTGCTCGTTATTCAGAGAAAAGCGCACTCTAAAAGAGGAATAAAACGGTTATATATTTCTTTTGTTGACTGCAGTTTGTTGTAACCTGCTCAACAATACACTCACTAACGCAAACCTGTTATATACATGTGTGTGCGTGTGTGTGTGTATGTGTGTGTGTGTGTGTGTGTGTGTGTGCTTGTGCATGTATGTGTACATGTGTTTGTGTGTGTGTGTGTTGTTTGTCTGTGTATGTATGATATACAGTAATCTCTCACCATATTGTGGTTCACCTATCGCGGTTTATTATTTAAGCTTACGTCGGTTCCTCCGCGTTGTTGTTTCGCATTTATAATAAAATAAATATATACAAAATATAAGAAAATAATTTAAAAGAGTACACAGTACAGCACTGTTTCTACTTCGCGGAATTTTCACTTACCACGGGGGTTTTGGAACTTAACACCCGCAATAGTCGAAGGATTACTGCATTTCAATATATAACTTGAGTGAATATTCAAGTATCGTTTTCTATTGGCCACGCACGCATACACACTACCACCACACACACACACACACACACACACACACACATATGCATACATACATACATAAATTCATGCTTATTTTGCAGTTCTGTTCTCATTTTCTTCACGTTCAAATTCTTTTTATTCCCCCTTTCCTCACTCCTGCTGTTCCTGTTTCTAAATGCCTCCTCATTTAACTCCCCATCTCCCTCTTTCTCTCTCTTTCTCTCCCTCTCTCTCTCTCTCTCTCTCTCTCTCTCTCCGTACTTTCCGCTCTTTTACTCCGCCACATTCTCACCCTTCTCCCATCTCGTCTGTTACCCATCTTCTCTTACCAACCGTTTCTTCAACAGATATTTGCTCAGTGATTCGAAAGCGCAGTTTCTAATTGTATTTGATTCCAGCGACAAACAACTGTCTGTAACAGGATAGACATTGGACGTTTTTGTAATGAAACACAAAACTAGAATCCTTATTTATTTATTTACCTATTTGCCAGTTCTTGTATTTACACACAACACTATCTAAACCCACAAACCATCACAAGCCATCTCTTTGCGTTCATCCATTCCATTTTACAATTGTGCTTGCTTTTTACTCTTGTTTTGAAGTGCTCCATTAATACAGAAAATGCCAGATCTAGTTCGACATATGCAGCAGAGCAAAGCAAGGGGTGATGAGGGGTTGATAAATAGTGGTGTGGTGGTGGCAGTGGTGGTGATGGCGACGTCGACTTGAGAGGCTAACTAGATCAGTCTTATTACAGTTAGGAATAGACTTGTTTCACAAGAGGTAAGTCCCTGAAATGAAAGTTATACACCTACCTACCTACCTACCTTCCTACATATATGCATACATACAATTCTCTCTCTCTGCCTCGCTCAGAGTGCGTAATCACATGGTTCCGGGTTCAGTCCCACTGCGTGGCACCTTCGGCAAGTGTCTTCTACTATAGCCTTGGGCTAACCAAAGCCTTGTGAGTGGATTTGGCAGACGGAAACTGAAAGAAGCCCGTCGTATATATATATATATATATATATATAT
>NC_068985.1:113174181-113183882 GCF_001194135.2 Octopus bimaculoides
TATATATATATATATATATATATGCGAGGAGGTGCCCAAAAGTATCCGGATAGCTGTCTGCAAAGAACTAAAACTCACCGCCATATTCTTGCATATTTGAGATAATTTCATTTTTGGCTTTAATTTCCTGTCCATACAACCATCTTCTCCGCCCGTTATTTCAGGAAGTGTCGTAGGAGTTGCGCCCTCAAGTAATTCCATCATTGAGTCATATCGGAAGCAACCATCATTAGAATTTCCAGTTGGATTCTCAAACGTGACCAACTGAGACTATGGATATTATCCAACCATCTCGTTCTTGGTCTTCCTCTAGGTCTCCTGCCAGTTGGTTCTGCTTTGAAAAATCCGCCGTGCGATTCTTTCCTGCGACATTCTAATCACATGTTTATAGTAAGAGATCTGTGACTTCCCTATGCAGAGAAGTAGCGGCTGGAGTCGGAGAGACTCCCTGATCTGTGACTCACGCAACCTGTCACGTAATGTTACTCCAAGGAGTAAATTAGTCTTCATCAGGGTTTTTTGGTGGGATTCGAACGTAATAGAGTGAAGCTTTATTACTGCTGTGCAATTAGTTTCAGTTGTGCATATTTGTCAATTTTCCAAACTTTAAAGAAATAAATGTTAAGAAAGAAAACAATTTGAAGGAATATTTGGGTTTCATAGAAGTTAATATATTCCGTATGTTCACTGTCAAGAAACTATTGATCATCTAGAATAATGAATATATATCGGCTTTAATTGATCATTCTTATCATTACATATGCAATATCGATGTATTGATGAAGTCGTCATGCGTTACATTAATCAGAAAGTTTGTACAATCTTATTTAACAGAATAAATTCATTTGGTTCAGCGATGTAGGAGCAGGAGAGATGTCCATGAAATGGTTTAAAATTGTGGCACAGTGCCAGCAATTTTAGAGTATGGAATAAGTTAATTACACCGACCACAGTGCTCAAATCGTACTTACTTTTTCGATTTTGCAAAGGCAAAGATATCTTCGGTGAAATTTGAACTCAGAATGCAAAGAGCCAGAAGAAATACCAGTGATGATTTTGTCCAACCGGCTAACGATTCTGTCAGTTGGGCGCCTTTCGCGTTAGCAAAACTGGTTTCAAACCTTGGCAACAGGCCAGCAATTTTAAGGTATAGGATAAAACGATTTCAATGACTCCAGTGTTAAATTTGTACTTATTGCATCGATCCCCGAAAGCCTGAAAAGTAAATTCGGCCTCGGTGAAAATTGAACTTAGAATGTCAAGAACTAATCGTTTTGTCCGATATGCTTTACTAAAAATTATCAACGGAGTTCTTTCATCTTTCTTTCATATCTTGTTTAATGTAGCTTTACAGAGTAGAAAATTGCTTATGGTGAAAAAAAAAAAAAAAACTATGGTCCGAATTAATTCGAAATTTCTTGAAGTGAACACACCTCTCATTTGGTTCCTGTTGTTCATAACAAAACCATTACAGACCCGCTGAAAACTCAACAATTAAGTGTTATTTCCCAACTTGCATCGACCCCAGTACTTGCCCAGTACTTATTTTATCGACCCCGAAAGGATAAAAGACAAAATCGACCTCGGCAGAATTTGAACTCAGAACGTAAAGACGAACTAAATACCGCTACACATTTTGTCCAACACATTAATGATTCTAGCAGCAATAATAAAACGATTCGAAATTTTGACACAGAGCTAGCAATTTCGGAAGAAGGGGAGTAAGTCAATTACATCGACCCCAGTGTTTAACTGGTACTTACTTTATCAAACCCGAAAAGTAAAGTCGACCGCCATGGATTTTGAACTCAGAATGTTAAGGCGGACGAAATACCGCTCAGCCTGTAAGTTTAGGGAAATAGGTTAGTCGACTACATCGCCTCCATTGTCTAACAGGCTCTTATTTGCTCGACCTCGAAGGAATGAAAGGCAAAATCGACCTCAGAAAAATTTGAACTCAAAAGAGGACTTTGCCTTTCATTCTTTTTGGGTCGATAAAATAAAGTACCGGCGAAGTACAGGGGTGAATGTAATCGACATGCCTCAACACTCAAAATTGCTGGCATCGTGTCAAAATAAGAAATAAAAACATATTTCTCTTATTTGTATTTAATTGGAATATTATAGCTTACCAGAATTGGTAGTGACAGAGAATAATGCTACAAACTTAAGCCTTTTTATAATATAAACTCAAATTCCACAGAGATTGAATTTTTCTAGTCTATTTTTCTTTTTTTTTTTTTTTTTTAGAAGTTGATACATAAACTAGCAGTCGAGCAATAAGATCGATAAAATTGTCTGTAACGTCCGGCCGAAAATATTTGTATCCTTGTGTCTATATTAGAAATAATGTTAGTTGTTACATGAACACAATATATTGTTTTTAAATGGTTATTTGTTTTGTTTTTCCTCTTTTAGAAAAATCATTAATAAACAAAGAATGTTCTTTTAGAAAACACACACATACACACACATTCACATATACTTCTAAAACACGATTAGTAAAAAGTTCAGTCAATACAGGGATTTATTGGAATTTTTGAAATCCACTTTTAATTTATTTTCCAACTCTTCGTCCAATCAATGCAGCAACGGAGTTCCATTACCAAAACTGCATCGAATTCAAAAACCTACGTGAAGGTAGAAATATATTTCTTTCTTTCCACTAAAGGCACAGGGCCTCAAATTTTGAAGGGAGAGGGCTTAGCAGATTTCCTCGACCCCGGTTTTTAACTGGTATATATTTTATCGACCCCGAAAGGATGTAAAGCAACGTCGACTTCAGTGGAATTTGAGCTTAGAGCGTAAAACCGAAAAGAAGCCGCTAAGATTTTTGTGCGATGTGCTAACGATTCTGCAAGCTCGCGGCCTTAATAATAACAATAATACTTTCTACCATAGGCAAAAGGCCTCAACTTTTGAAGGATTGGGCTATTTCACAACTGGTACTTACTTTATCGACCCGGAGAGGATGAAATGCAAAGTCAGCCTCGGTGGCATTTGAATTCAGAACCTAAAACCGAAAGAAATGCCACTAAGCATTTTACCCAGCCTGTTAACGATTCTTCCAGCATGCTGCAGCGATTCCGCCAGCAAGCTGCCTTAGAAACTTTAAGGATATATTATAATATAAAATTTTTAAGGGTTTGAAAGCTTTTCAGTATCATCAAACATAAATCATTCTTCAATGAAATATTGGCAATTTGGTTATTATGGCAGTGTGGTTAAGAAGCTCACTTTGCAATCATATGGCTTCAGTTTCAGTCTAACTGCGCGGCTCTTTGAGCAAGTGTCTTTTACTATAGCCTCGGGTCGACCGATGCCTTCTGAGTGAAGTTGATAAACGGAAACTATGTGGAAGCCTGTCTTATGTATAGATATGTGCGTATGCTTTTGTACTTGTATTTGTCCCCCACCAACGCTTGTCGACCAGTGTTCGTTTGTTTATATACTTATGACTTAACGGGTCACAAAAAGAAATCAGTTGAATAAGAATTAGATTTACAAATAAGTACTTGGGTCGATTTGTTCTATTAAAACCCTTCAAAGCAGCCACCCAACATGGCTGCAGTCCAATGACTGAAACAAGTAAAATATAGAAGATAAAACATTTGAAAACTTACAAAACAAAGCAGATATTACCCATTTAGTAATAGCTTCATTTATAAAACCATTTCTTTTGTTGAGTAATATATCAAAAGGTCGCAAAGTTGCTAAGTTTAAAACTGAAGAAGAACGTAGCGAACATTTTGGAGAATCTTCTGCGAACGATTTAATGAAATTTTCTTGTTATAAACGGAGGCTGGTTATAGAGTAATGCTGCAGAATAATTAATCGATAATATTATTTCACTTCGCTGGTTTACAATATAGATACATGAATTGATAGATAAATCAAATCACGAACATTTGCTGATATCTGTTACGCATATTAAATATACTGAAAAGCATGTCAAAGTAAAAGTATTTTATTATTCTTAAATAATGAACGCCAGACACTTTCATAGGATTTGATGTTATCATGGACACCAATATTCTTAAAGACAAAAGACTCCTGATATGTAGAACAAATGTTCTGTAGGTTTGATAATGAACGTATGAGAGGGAGGCTATTTGCTGTAGGGAAGCGTAGAGTGTGACTTAGAGGAACGCGTACTAAACAGGATCATAAAAAGTTACGTTTTCATAAACGACCCAAAACTGATATTTTTTTTATATTAATAAAAGTCCCAAACAAGGCGAGAAGCCACCAAATGTAAGGGACTATGAAGAAGGGGAGATTAAGAAGAAAAGAGTGAATTTATTTAAGACAAGAAAAAGTTCCGGTCATAAGAAGGAAGAAAACAATGAGATGGAAAAGCGTTCAGTCTTATAATTTAATAGTTCGTGGAAAAAAGCTACGACCGCAGAAAGACTTTGGAGGAAGATGCTTTGAATTAAGAGTTATGCTAGATGGGGCAAAATGATCTGGAGCTAAGGGAAAAAGTTCATCAGAGAACTTTCTGTGACAATATCGATAGAGAGAGTGCTGAAAAGTTCCTAGTTTTAAACCAGGAACTTTTCAGCACTCTCACGTATGTATGTATATATATATACATGTATGTATATATAGTGTTCATGTTAGTCCGGTACCAACTTTACACTTCGCATTCTTTACAGTGCCAAGTTCACACTATTTCCACAGCAAGTTCAAAATCGTCCACCTTACAAAGACACCGCTATTCACGTTAACCGACTCACATTCACCGTCACATCGAACCAACTTATAACTGTTCTCCTCGCATTAATCACTGATGCCAACTTCACTCGACACCAACTGCTGTCAACTGTTCCTCACAAAATGCTCGACCGTCTCGCATCGACCCATACAACGACTACCACATAAACTGTTCACATCGACTTCCAGCAGATTTCGAACCACGGGTTCGACAGCAACTCCTCTCGTCGCCTCCCGTTCACATCGTTCCTAGCACAAAAGTAACTTGCCACTTGTTCACTAGTAGTATTTCTACAGGGTGTCCACAAAGTCTGGGTACATGGGGATTAACACATACTTTAAGAAATTATTATTTCTTATATTTAATTGTTTATGTTATGATTTTATTTACTCCATGTACCCAGACCTTGTGGACACCCTGTAGTTCGCCCACACAGCAAAAGCGCGCCAAATCGTACAGCCTTCGCATTCAAAACCAGAAAGCAGTGCTCTAATTTGCATCGTACGAACGAGAAATTATCAGAATATAATTTTTTTGCTCGTAACATTATATATATATATATATATATATATATTATAATTTTCCCAGAGGATGTAGCAACCGTTACCAATATAGCATAAGAACTTACCTTAGGAGATCATTAACTAGATTCCTTAAGGGTCGTTCTCACAGTTTATATTTATATTATAAGTTTTTTTATATGTATGTATGTATGTATGTATGTATATACCAGAATTGAAAACTGCGCACACTCAAAAGGGTTACAGAATATCATAGAAGTATGCAACTAGCATTGTTGCTCAAAAATATTAGAATCACTTTATGTTGTACATTCTGTGACATCTTAAAACGTAAAGAGACTCATGTGTGAATTACGATGCCACGATAATTATTAAGCCGAGTTGTTAATATGAAAATTTGAAAATGTACAAAATATGATCTTTAACTTCGAATAAGTAAATTCATTATAATACTCTTTATACCAGAGTATATAAAAAACATATTTCACACTACAAATTACCATTATAAAAAACAACAAAAAAAACTGAATTTATGATAAGTCGAATCTATATAACAGCGAAAGTAAGAAACCGTAATATAAGCAAAGATAATTAGCATTATGATACACATATTAATGGAATAGTTATCCGAATTAAACAAATTATGACTAAATTATTTTTGACTGATTACTTGTAAATTTATAAAAATTATCATTCATAAATTGAATTATTGCGTAAAGAGGACATTAGTAGTTGTACACAATTGTTTTGTTAAAATTGAGTATCCGATAATTTGATTTAATTAATTTTTAATATAACTTAATTTCGATGAACTAAACAAATTTCTTGTGATAAAAAGATGTCACAGAATGTACATTTCAATATTTTTGAGCAACAATGCTAGTCACAGATTTTTTAAGGTTTATTATGGCATTCTGTAACCATTTTGAGTGTGAGCATGTTTCAATTCTAGTTTCGTACTTTTTAAGGC
The DNA here is from genome assembly GCF_001194135.2 of Octopus bimaculoides. Classification (NCBI taxonomy): domain Eukaryota; kingdom Metazoa; phylum Mollusca; class Cephalopoda; order Octopoda; family Octopodidae; genus Octopus; species Octopus bimaculoides. The sequence goes on from NC_068985.1 coordinate 113,180,390, forward strand.
AACGCTTGTAATATTTTTATATATTCACCGTATTTCTCATAATACTGTGGCAGCTAATGGGTGTACGTCTGTGTGAGTGTATATGTATGCGTGCTTGTTCTTGTGCGTGTGTGTATGTGTGTGTGTGTGTGTGTGTGTTTGTGTGTGTGTGTGTGTGTGTGTGTGTGTGTGTGTGTGTGTGTGTGTGTGTGTGTGTGTGTGTGTGTGTGTGTGTGTGTGTGTGTGTGTGTGTGTGTGTGTGTGTGTGAGCGTGTTCTTGTATAGTCCCACAGATCTTGTTTAATTTAGCTTTAAAATTAATCAAAATCAATGCCATTTATATTTTTTTCTTTCGCATTTCCTTTAATCAATGGTAAGTGTTAATTTACATTTCTTCTTTTTCTCCATGCATGTTGCAATATTTCGTCTCTTTAATGCATGCTGCAATATTTCGCTCTTTGATTTCGGTTCTTTGATGCACGTTGCAATATTTCGGCTCTTTGGCGGTTAAAAAGAAGGACACGGAGTATTATAACAAATACGGCTTTTTCGACGTTGATCTCGTTTTCTTCTTGGAAATTTACGGATTTTACACACACAAATGAAGCAGGTAAGAACAAATAAGCAAGGATTTTCTGAAGTTTAAAATGTGACATTGTTTTATTTTATATATTTACATTCCACACCCATAAATGAATAAAAACAGAACACACACACTTACACACAAGAACAAGCACGCACATACACACATATTCACTCACACTCACACACACACACACAAGAACAAGCACGCATACACACATACACACACTCACGCACACAAGAACAAGTATGCACAAACACACACCGACGTACACCCGTTAGCTACCTCTTCCATTTCGACACGTCAAACTAGACAAGCACGCGCGAATACAGCTCCATGCCAAACGATCGCACAACTGGTTAATGATGATTGAAAATTAACCAATAAAACACAATCACCACGCAAACGGCCACGGCTCCATTACAATTTTATTCGCAAGCAACGAATATTTTGTCAGACACACAGTAGACTCGATTATAACACGCACATCGGCAACATTTCTTGAAAATGGTATCATAACTCCGAAATATTGAACACAAGGTAGGTCTACATTAATTCACATATTTGTTTTCTTGTGATTTACCTTGCATTTACTTCGCATTGTTTTGGCCTTACCCACGATCTTTTATATAATATGTGTGTGTGTGTATTATATATATATAATGTATACGACGGGCTCCTTTCAGTTTCCGTCTACCACGCCTACTCACAAGACTTTGCAGAAGATTATAGTAGAAAGCATTTCAACAACGTGCCACGCAGTGGAACTAAATCCAGAACCATGTGGTTTGAAAGTAAGCGTCTTACCACTCAACTACGTTTGCGCGACATGTTGAAATTTTTATCCGACACCAAGAACACTGTATGTACCAACGTAATGGGACTGGCAGAAGCTGTAAACACATTCCAATCTACGCTTCTGTTTCAATGAGTGTTTAAAGACTGGGAATAGGAACCGTAGAAAGGAGAAAGTTTCGAAACGTTCATAGACAACAAAGGTTATCTTAGAAGCTGTATTTCATGATAGTAGTAGCTTTTGAGACATTCGTAATCAAACGAATGACCACCAAAGAACCGTAGAAGCGAGAAAATTTCGAACGTTCGTTGATTACGAAAACTACCTTAGAAACTATAATATTTCAACAAGATGGTAGTATTATTAGACATTCGTAAATATACATTCTTGAACAAATATCCACCCTTGAACGGCTATATATGGAGAGATGGAGGTAGTAAGCGAGAAAGATAAATATAGAAGGGTTTTGTTATATTAGTGCAAAGGAAAGCTGGAAGCAAATCGTGCTTAGAATGTGAATTAACGAACTCTGAGTTGCATAATTCGAAATAGAGCAAGAACTTGTTAACAAATGGAAAGGAAAAAAGATTATAACTGCGGGGGAGTTACAACTGTTCAGACAGTAAAACGACTAACGTCTCTACTCGAAATTATTTAGAGTTCGCTTAGTTTTTTTTTTTTTTGTTTTTTGTCTAATTTTTATTTTTTGCATCCCTTATCAATTCAGGAAAATAAAAGAAATTGCAGTCTTAAACATTAGCTTTTTATCAGTGTTCCTTGGTTTTCCCAACGCTGAAATATTGAAATGCATTGGAATATCTGTCTGTTTTGTTTTCAATTCTGTGACAAAAGATGGTGGTATTCCATGTCACATGTTGCAAAATGTTTCATTATCAACAACAGCAACAGCAGCAACAGCAGCAACAGCAGCAACAGTAGCAGCACCTACATTAACGACGACGACAACAGCAACCACTACAAATTAACAACAATGTAGTACTAAATACCATTAACAAATACACAAGGAGGAGGAGGAGGAGGAGGAAGAAGAAGAAGAAGAAGAAGATGATGATGATGATGATGATCTAGAAAACGAAGAAAGAGGAGAAAATGGTGAAGAAAGAAAGAAAGAAAGAAAGAGAAAATGGAAGGAAGGAAGGATGAAAGGAATGAAGGAAGGAAGAAAGAAAGAAGGAAAGAAAAAGAGCTGTTTACTGTATTTAGTAGATAAGTGCAGGTATTAAAAAAAAGTCTGGAATAAGCCATAAATATATTTTTCTCCTTCTCCTGTAATATATTCTTCACTCATTTACTGCTAGTAATAATGTATCTTATATTGACCAATTCCTCAATACTATGCCTCTTATATATTCTACGAGTAGCTTATAAGTATTTTGTATTTAATGGCCAAATAAAAATACAGTTGCATTAGAAAGAATCGACGGTAAACTAATAGCTGAAAAATGTTTTAAGAGATATTCCTGTTTTGAAAATGAATGCCTTTTCCATTTCATTTATTAATGTATTTATTAATTTATATATTTATCTATTATTATTATTATTATTATTATTATTATTATTATTATTATTATTATTATTATTATTATTATTATTATTATTATTATTTGTTTAGTCTTCTTAGTCTTTCACTCTGCTTTATAAAATCTAATATCTTTTGATTCTTCCATCTACTGTGCGTTCCATCTATTCCTTGGCCAAGTCTTTTAACTGATATCTCTCACCCCTCCTCTTTCTCTCCCTCTCTCTTATTACTTTTTTTTTCCCACATCCTAATCTTAATTTCGAGATGGTCTCTTTTCTTATATTTGCTTCCATCTCATTTTATTCTCCTTTATTTTGATTTTGTCTTTATTTACTTATTCGTTTATTTTTTTTTTTTTGTATTCAGTCTTTTACCTTCTCAGAAGGAAGTGTTCAATGTTTCTCTTTCCCCCATCCCACCCTCTACTTCTTCTTTTCTTACGAATCCTTTCTATTTCTCCCCCCTCTCCTCTTCTCTCTCTCTCTGTCTTTCTCTTTCTCAATCGCTGTCTACTTATCTGTCTGTCCGTTTGTTTTTCTCCCTCTTCCTTTCATATATATGTATATATATATATATATATATATATATATAT
>NC_068985.1:113183892-113184076 GCF_001194135.2 Octopus bimaculoides
TATATATATATATATATATATATATATATATATATATGCATATATTACTCGCTGTGTCAGTTTGTGTGTGTGTGTATTTATACATGTATGTGATGCGAGTGTGTGTAATATACATATATATATATATATGTATGCATTATATAAGCATACATATATTCATATATATATATATATATATATATAT
>NC_068985.1:113184354-113186456 GCF_001194135.2 Octopus bimaculoides
AATATTCTTCTATAAGTCATTCTTCGAGCTATCAGATTCTCATCTGCCACCACGACAACGTTACATAACATATAACCACAGATGGATTTTCTTCTTTAAGGACAGAACCATTTATTGAAACTGTTTGGCTATAATCGAATTAATTGATTACAATATATTACCAATATTGATTACAATATATTATCTTTCACTTGTTTCAGGCAATGGACTGGAGCCATGCTGGGGCACCGCTTTTAAAGGGCTTCGGCGGAACGAATTGGTATCAGTGGTCTTCTTTTTCTTTTTTGTTAAATCTGGTACTTATCCTATATCTCTCTTTTGTCTAACTGCTAAGTTAGGGGGACATAAAAAAACAGACAGTGGCTGTCAAGTGCTGGGGGAACAAGCAGAAGCAAAAAGACACATACATACACACGTGTGTGTGTGTATGTATGTGTGTGTGTGTATGTGTGTGTGTGTGGTGCATGTATATATTTATAAGACTGGCTCCTTTCAGTTTTCGTCTATCAAATACTCTCAAAAGACGTAGCTGTCCAGGGCTATTGTAGATGATATTTGCCCAAAATGCTGCGTAATTGGACTGACCGCGGAATGTGGTTGGGAAGCAAACATCTTATCACAAAGCCATGTCTATTACTGCGCCTATTCCTAATATTTATGTAACTTTCCCCTCGGAAGTGAAAGGTAAATTTTACTGTAGAATAACTTGAACATGGAATATACAACGAAGGAAAAACGAATTTATAGAATCCTTTTGACCAAGAGCAGAAGCCTTGGATTTGAGGGAATATAATGATCGTGTCTATTCTAAAAGTATTAGTCAGCTTAGAACAGTAGTTTTCAGTCGGGGTCCATATGGGCCACCAAAGCCCATATGGACCCCGGTTCATATAAGATTTTGCTGTTAACATTTATGTGCAATAAATTGCTTATATTTTTATGTATTTGTTTTGCCAGATACCTGATGTGAAATCATATGCTAAAACAGGTATCGTTATATTTTGGGACGGTTATTTTTTCTTTTAATTCTAAATAAACACATGCACTATATATTCGTTCTTCTCTTCAGAATTCTTCTTCTTATTATTTTTGTGTCTTTTGTCCTAAATTTTTCGTCATACATCCTGTGACCGCTTCAGTGACTCTCCATCCCAAGTGTCTCCTCCCGTTCTGTTTAGTCCACCATCGGAAGACAAAATGGACAAAACAAAACAGGAGGAGACACGTGTGTTGGAGGGTCACTGAAGCGGTCACAGGACGTATGACGAAAGATTTAGGACAAAAGAGACAAAAATAGGAACAATAATAATTCTGAAGAGAACGAATATATAGTGCGTGTGTTTATTTGGCAAAGAGAAAAAATGACCGTCCCGAAATATAGCAAATTGCTTATATTTCTACAATACACAAAATATTTAAAGTAAAAAATACAGTAGGATTTTTATAATTAAATGACTATGGAGGCCCAGTAGAGTAACATAGGGACCAAAGGGGTCGTTAGGCAAAAAAATGGTTGAGAAATATTTGCTTAGAACAGCTACATCAATAGTCACTGAAAGTTAAATGAGTAAATAATCCAACGGATGTACGTATCTTTTAAATTCTCTCTGTTGATCGGCATATGTCTTCATAGAAATCGATATTGATTTTATTATTTACATAATTGGAGGCGGTGAGCTTAGTTTGAATCGTTCGCGCGTCGAAAAAAAATACTTTGCGCTATTTATTCGTTTCAAATTTTGGCACAAGGCCAGTCATTTTTGGTGAGTGGCAAGTCATTTACATCGACTTGTGGTTATTTTATCGACCCAGAAGGATATAAGGCAAAGTCAACCTTGGCGAAATTTGAACGCAGAAGCATTTTGTTTTCATCCTTTCGGAGTCGATAAATTAAGTAACAGTGAAACACTGGGATCGATGTAATCGATTATACTCCTCTCCTAAATTTCAGGCCTTGTGCCTATAATAGAAAAGATTATGCTTTTTTTTATGTTCTGAATTCAAATGTTACAGTGGTTGATTTTGCCTTCCATTCCTCATCTCTTAAACATAGAACTGTATTATCCATCGTATGTTATTAATCATTTGAGCATATATATATA
>NC_068985.1:113187295-113188953 GCF_001194135.2 Octopus bimaculoides
ATTATCTCTCGCTACTTACTGATCAAGTGCTCTATTGCTTGTTCAACTTCATACCACGTGTACACACACAAAGACACAGACACGCACACACACACACACACACACACATTGGTTTCACATTTTAGCACAAGGCCAGCAGTTTCGACAGCAGCGACCCCAGTGTTCAAAACTAGTTCATATTTTATCGATCTAGAAAGAATGAAAAGCAAAGTCGACTCCAGCTGAATTTGAACTCAGAACGTAATGACGGACGAAATGCCGCTAAGCATTTAACTGAGTGTGCTAACGATTCTGCTAGTTTCCCGCCTCACACACACACATACGTATTGTCTCATTAAGCATATGTTTGAAGGTTAAATCCATAGTTGTGTGCTCGTGTGTGCACGAATGATGGATGGTGTGTGTGTGCATATATTATACACACCATAGTCTGTTCATGGTTAAATGTTACTTTTTACTGTATACATTTTCGAATCCATCTCTGTTTACATTCCACCATAAACAAAGAATTAAAAACAAAACAGCGAAAAACAAGCGTAACAAGAAGAACGCTAAAGTATTGGTTAATAGTGTAAGGGGGTGGTAATGGAGCGAAGAAGGACGTTGGTACTGTTTGTACACAAGAACAACGGTGAAACATTAACTGCAGGCTTCAAGCTGAGAAAACAATCGATCGGTAGATATCGTGTATACTGCAATACTACGAAAAGAACAACTAAAATATTACTTGTATATCTCTCTGCTTGTGTAGAGAAGTGAAGTAAATGTAAACAGAGACTGCTTGCTAGAAGCCAAATATTTTGTACGAGTGGTCGGTCGTTTGGTGGTGGGGTGGAGTGAAATAACGAATATTCACGGATGTTCTCGAATAAATCAGAATGATTTCATTGTTTTGATTTCCATATCATTAATTTAACCATTGTTTGTTTATTCTTTGGTTTCCTTTTAAATATTTATTTGTTACCTTTCACCTTTGACCTTTCACTTGCTTCAGTCATTTTACTACGGCCATCCTGGGGCACCGCATTGAAGGGTTTTAGTAGAACAGATCGACCCTAGGGCTTATTAATTTCTGAAGCCTAGTACTTATTCTATCGGTCTCATTTGCTGAACCGCTAGTATGTGGGGACATAGACACATCACCACCGGATGTCAAGCAGTGAGGGAGACAAACACAGACACAAACATACACACAAACACACATAGATATATACACACATATATAGATATATATCGTTGCTATTATGCAAAAGTGTCGTAAGTCCAAAATGTTACTTTCTTCAGAAAACGAAAAGAATAGTTTCACCATTCCATATCTTGGCATATGAAGCAGCTGGAGATACGATTGTTTGACCAAAAGAAGCAGCTATTGCAAGTAAAATTAAATATGTAAAAAAAGCGCATTTGGCCAAATTTGGACATACGATAGTTTAACATAATAGCAACGATATCTATAGGACGGGCTTCTTTCAGTCTACCGTCTACCAAATCCACTCACGAGGCTTTGGTCGGCCAGAGGCTACAGTGAAAGACAATTTCCCAAAGTGCCACGAAGTGAGACCGAACCTGGAACCATGTGATTGGAAAACAAGCTTCTTATTTCTTTATTGCCCACAAGGGGCTAAACATAGAGGGGACAAACAAGGAAAGACAATGGG
>NC_068985.1:113188963-113189767 GCF_001194135.2 Octopus bimaculoides
AAGGACAGACAAGGACCTCAGTGCGTAACTGGTAATTAATTTATCGATCCCGAAAGGATGCAAGGCAAAGTCGACCTCGGCGGAATTTGAACTGAGAACGTAACTGCAGACGAAATACCGCTAAGCATTTTGTCCGGCGCGCTAACGTTTCTGCCAGCTCGCCGCTTCTTACCACACGGCTGGAGCCTTCATTTGATCCTTAGCCATCGTTATTTTTTAATCTTTTATCGTTTACCTGCTTCAGTCATTGGACCGTGGCCTTGCTGGAGCACCGCATCTAGACGACGTATCAGAATTACCAAATGGCAATTACGATCAACATCCGATTGAACGCCGCTAAAACTCATCCAACGAACAAGCGGTGATGCTAAACTGATTGCATAATCATATTATTTTCAGTTCTATCAATACTTATGTTAACAATTACGGAAGCACGAACTCGATTAAAACCAATATGGAAAATCGTTAAGAGCAAACTATTTCTATATTTAGACGAGAAGGAAGAAAGGATAAACAATTAAATATAATGACAAACAATACACAAGGTCATAAATTATGTTCTTAATATTGAAAAGAAAAAAAAAAGAACTGAAAATACAATCTTTCCATATTAAAAAGTACTTAACTCGTGGGTCAATGACTTCGTTATTCCATACAAGGAATTTATATAACTTAAACTGGCACTCTGTCGCTTTCGTCGACGAGGGTTCCAATTTATCCGATCAAAAAAAAAAAAAAAGCCTGATCGTGAAATTAACGTGCAAATGGCTGAGTACTCCACAGACACGCGTGCCTTTAATGTAA
>NC_068985.1:113190484-113192026 GCF_001194135.2 Octopus bimaculoides
CCACTACTACTACTACTACTATTACTACTACTACTACTACTACTACTACTACTACTACTACTACTATTTTCGTCCTGCCTTCTTGCCTTGCACTTTACTTCTTGTATTACGCATCACTTCCTGTATTAAACTATATTTCCTGTATTATATTTCTTGTGTTACACTGTTATAGTTTCCAGAATTTGTTATATTATGCGGCACTTTTATTTATCCGAAACATACCAGCACTTGTTTCTATACCAATATTTTCTATATGACATATACTTCCATTATTACACAGCATATCCTGCATTACTCTACACTATCTCTACAACTCTCAACTTGTATTACCATTTATTACTACATTATATATCCTTGAACCGGTAACTAGCTGGCAGAGGTTCTGCCTGGGGTTAAAATGGTAGTAACGTCGAAAAGCCATATTGATGTGGCGATAAATATTACTTCTTAGTATGGTTACTACTTTCATCTCTTATTGAGATTTTTCTAACTAGCTACTTCCTATATTATTTTGTACTTATTCTACAAACTTACTTTCCGAATCATCCTGTACTTCCTGAATATAACTTTGTACTTCCTATATAACATACCATTTCTTGTTTCAATCTGTACTTCCAGTATTTGTCTATCCTTTCTGTTATTGAGAGGTTTCAACTGAGTTCTGGATCATAGTTCTCAGATTTTCTCAGCTCAGAACCTGACCTCCTGTATTTTCATAAATAGAAAAGGTCACCATAAAAGACGTTAAGGTGTATGTGAATATAACTCGACCAGTTCGCATTAGCTGACTTCTTATTGTTTGTGCGGTAAACTTAAAAGAAAATATGTGAATTTTACCGCCAAACAGTTTTGCCGAATTGTCTAGAAAGGTGGCTTGTTACAATTATAAACAGCTGTCCAGACGAATCGATGACACTTGGTTCAGTGAGTTGGTCTCCACCACTTCAACTTTTCTTATTTAATATGCTTATGTCATATTCCACGAAATACGCCAGCCTTAACTTGTGGTGTTGTGTAACGCACATTAATTATATGCAGTGATTTAAATTCTTTGCACTACTTGCATAAAATTGTCTGGCAAGCTGAATTACAGATGATTCCGAAGTGTTGTATTCGCTGCTTTATGAACTTTATAATAATTTATTTGTAGTTTCAGATGTAGGCACAGACATAACTGCATGGTTAAGAAACTTGCTTTTGACCCACGTTTCAAATTCTATCCCATCGCTCAGTACCTTCGACAAGTATTTTCTACTATAACCCCGGACTGGCCAGTGCTTTGTGAGGGGATTTGGTAGACAGAAACTATGTAGAAAACAGTCGTATTGAAATCAGAGTTTCCGGGAAATTCATGTTGTATCTATATTATATAAATGTTTTCTCGGATCTTTTTTAAAACGGGGGCCACATTTTTCATTAATGTTTTACGTAGTGTTTTTGGTACCGAAAGACTTTCAAACTTCGTATACTTATCTATTTTGTGTTATAGAACAGAAAAATATTTTTGTATTCGAATTTATTTCATGTAAAAAATTGTCTTAT
>NC_068985.1:113195953-113196599 GCF_001194135.2 Octopus bimaculoides
ACAGTTTTGAGCATATGTTCTTATGTGCATAGAAACGTGCACAAAACACTCACAAACATGCGCAAACACACACGAAAGCACGCACGCTTGCAGTACCACGCGCCCGCACACACACACAGATAAACGCAAACAAACGCGCATGTACACACTCACCTGCACACCAATGCACCTAATGTACGAATAAAAAGATAGTACATACACTTGAATACATGAACACAGACTTTCATACACTCATACATACACCCCACCACACACACATGAAATTAGAATCTATCTATCTATCTATCTATCTATCTACAATTATGTTAAGAACTTTATTAGGTTACAAGTGTTTCTGCTATAGGATGTTACGCACTCTTAATTGAATGCTTGAGTATCACCCTACAGCTTCATCAGAGCTTCAAACCTGAAGTGCAATTTTATTTGGAAAAATATATGTACTGCACATATTACATACTAGCAGACTTATACAAAATTTACAAATATATCTATTCATTGATATTGAATAGTGAAAAAATAGAAATTGCTTTTAAGGCAACGAGAATATTTGACTAAATTATGCATTAAATTACCGGCCAGCTATCTATCTATCTATCTATCTATCTATCTATCTATCTATCTATCTATCTATCTATCTATCTATCTA
>NC_068985.1:113197767-113202786 GCF_001194135.2 Octopus bimaculoides
ATATGTGTGTGTGTGTGTGTGTGTGTGTATGTATGTATGTATGTGTGTTTGTGTGTCTGTGTTTGTCCCTCCCACCATCGCTTGACATCCGATGCTGGTGTGTTTAAGTCCCCGTAACTTAGCGGTTCGGCAAAAGAGACCGATAGAATAAGTACTAGGCTTACAAAGAATAAGTCCTGGGGTCGATTTGCTCGATTAAAGGCGGTGCCCCAGCATGGCCACAGTCAAATGACTGAAACAAGTAAAAGAGTAAAAAGAGTATATGTATGTGTGTGTGTGTGTGTCTGTAGTGCATGGGAGAGACTTTATGCCAATAATAATAAAACTCGAATAGGTTTAATTCCCCTAAATATGGTTGCGAATAGCGACGAAAGACCTTTGAGTAACAGACAATCAATTGATCGTTTAACCAGCACATTAAAGAATCGATCGGTTGGTTAGACATTTAACCAATTGATTATCAATAAAGAAGTGAAATTGAACCAATGCGTGTGTGTTATTATTCTTTTCTACTCGGGGCACAAGGCCCGAAATACTGGGAGAGGGAGCCAGTGGATCAGATCAACCCCAGTACGTATCTGGTACTTAATTTATCGACCCCGAAAGGGTGAAAGGCAAAGTCGACCTCGGCGGAATTTGAACTCAGAACGTAAATACAGAAGAAATGCATTTCGCCCGGCGTGCTAACGTTTCTGCCAAGCTCACCGCCTTATTACGCCATAATGTCTCTCTCAAGACACAACAAAACTTGTTTCAACACACGAATTCACATCGAGGATCTTGCAAACCAAATACAAGAACGAAGTGTGCATGTATGTATGTATATATGTATGCATGTATGCAAATGTGTCGTTTGTATGTATGTATATGTATATATATGTATGTACATATATATTCGGTCGTCGTTCTACTTTCTCTCTCTCCCTCGCTTTCTCTCTCTCTGTCTCTCTCTGTCTCTGTCTGTCTGTCTCTCTCTCTCTCTCTCTCTCTCTCTCTCTCTCTCTCTCTCTCTCTCTCTCTCTCTCTCTTCCTTTCATTCCGTTCAGGGGTTGACATCCAAGCAATTAACTGTTCACTTTTCTCTCAACACATTATGTACGCATACTGACCCCGGTTGTAGTTTCTTTTGCTTGCCTTATTTGTTTGTCTTTAAAGCTAATTATTCTTTGTATTCTTATGTTAATTACGGGAAGGGAGCCCTAAGCAGTAATGTGTATAAATGCAATGTTATTACCAAATTCAAATATGCTAGTGACAGGATCGAACTCGTACGCAAGCCATTCATTGTGTTTTGTCATGGAGAACATTTCTAGCGGTATACAAATGGTGTAAAAATATCTAAATTACCTCTCCAGACTGTGAGATGCAAGTATTTCGTAGTGGTTATCTCCTCTTCAGTCACAAAAATCAGACGGGGGCGCTGCGAGCTGATAAGAGAGATTGTCTCTTTTATGCTATTCCAGTCATCGTACGATGGCTGGTAACGATAATCGGCGGGTCGCCGTAAACAAATTACGGGGAAAGAAGGCCGAGCGGAATAGCATAAGAGAGACAATCCTTCTTGTCACCTCGCAGCACACTCTGTCCGGTTTCTGTGACTGAAGAGGAGACAACCACTCCAAAATGCTTGCATCACACAGTCTGTAGAGATGGCGCTGCGAGCTGATTTACGTGTATTTACACCATTTATTCATAGTGAGAAATTTCTCCATGACAAAACACAGTGAATGGCTTGTTTACGAGTTCGAACGTGCCACTAGAATATTTGAACTGGTAATAACATTGCATTTATACCTATGTTAAGCCACTAGACGTAAATATTTGCCGTATATCAGTATATTTCATAACTTTCAGTGTATTTTCATACATCTCAAGTTCTGATAACTCGTGATACTGTAAACGCTGTTCCGTGTTTCACTGTCTTAGTCTTTTTATATTCTGGCTCTAACTGATTTTTCCTTGCTGAAGTTTTCTTTACATCAATTCGCACTCTGAATCTGAGGTCCTGCTTTAAAACATATCGAAACAACGTATGTTCACTGATCCGCTGATGATAGAAGATATTGATTTACTTGAGCTTCTGACTTGTTTTCTGTGTTTAATTCTTCTCAACTTTGTAACGAAGCACAGATTTTCCCCTAAGAATGTTGCTTATATATTATTTATTCATGTAAGTTCTTTCCTCCTATATTTTCTCTTCCCTCCTATATTTTCTCTTCCCTCACCCACCTGTCTGGTCTTTCTCCTCTCTCTTCCCTCCTGATTCTTCACCTCGCAATTTATGCCTCTTCTCCCCTTCCCTATCTCTTCATCTTTCGTCCCTAAATCATTTTCCGACTTCCCATAAACCTGTTTGTTAGTTCTTCTTAAAACTTGGTTGCGCTGTCATTCATTTTGCTCTCCGCTGCCTGTTTGTATTCGTCTGGGAGGTAACGTTCAAGCAATTACCTATATCCTCTGTTCGTCTGTCTATTTTATTTTAGTCGAAAGTTTTTCAATCTCTCTTTAATATCCTTTATCAGCTCATCCCCTCAGTTGCTGGTCTCAGCTTTAAAAAACTAATTATTTTCCGTATTCTTCCTGTTACAAAGTTAAACTTAAATATTTGTTGTACATAATTTTCTCTCAATGTATTTATATTTTCGTACACCTATTCTTGTCTTATCTCGTGATACTTTAAATACACTGTTCCACGTTTCGTGATTCCAACCCTTATTTTATTGGTCTGTATTTACTACACCGTTGCTCAGTCGAATATTTCTTTGACTCTACTGCTACACTGAAACCCGGAGTCATGTCTTCAAATGTGCCGAAATTGCGCAACTTTACTGAAGAGCTAATGAAAAATGCGTCCTAGTTTGTACTTTTCCATTATTATTTTTCGATTTGTTCTCTGTGCCAAATTATATTTGCTCCATTTCCTTCTCTCTCCCACTTTCCCCGTTCGCTCTCTCCCTCCCCACCCTGTGTGTATGTGTGCATCTGTCAGTCTATCTGCGTATGTATACATACACACACACACACACATACACATCGTAAATGTTTGTTTACATTATTCATGAGAAGATTTATATTGTTTGTAACTTTGGTATTTGAAATGCGAGGCAACTAATCCCTGATGAGCGCTAAGAAAAGCGAAACTGATCGGTCGCTCCACACGTTTAACTGCTTAAAGTCTCGTATAGTTTAGACACCAATTATATTATGCCCACGGCGAGATATGCTTATTATTCATATTATATGATTCCAGTTATATATTTCTTTCTAACTACATAATTCTAATACACACAAGCGCGCACGTATATATATATATATATATATATATATATATATATATATATATATATATATATATATGTGTGTGTGTGTGTGTGTGTGTGTATATATATATATATATATATATATGTACAAACACACACTCACACACACAAATAAAAATTTATGACTTTCTGGCTCACCCTTGTAATGTATACATACATACGTACGTACTAATATACACAAACGTAGAAGCATGTATATGAGTATGTGTGTACACGTGTAAGTGTACGCGTTTGAATACGTTGAAGAGAGGGAGAGGTCACAGGGACCCTTGAATTGTTCGTTTCGTAATCATCTGGTGTATATATACATATATAATTTCATTACGATCGAGTAAGTTTCTTCTTCTGTATAATTGAATTGGCTTAAAATATTGGTTTCAAATTTATGCACAGGGCCAGCAAATGATAACCAAGTCCTCAACTGGTATTTATTTTGTCGACCACTTAAGGATAAAAGGCAAAGTCGACCGCACCGCGCTGGAATTTGAACTCAGAACGTAAAGATGGACGAAATGCCGCTAAGCATTTTGCCCTGGGCGATAACGATTCAGCTAGCTCGCCGCCTTATTGGCCGAAATATTCTTTTCTACTCTAGGCACAAGGCCTGAAATTTTGTGGGGTGGGGCCAGTCGACTATATCGACTCCAGTACGCAACTGGTACTTAATTTATCGACCCCGAAAGGATGAAAGACAAAGTCGACCTGGGCGGAATTTGAACTCAGAACGTAAATAGAGAGAAATACCGCTAAGCATTTCGCCCGGCGTGCTAACGTTTCTGCCAGCTCGCCGCTTTATTACGCCGTAATGTCTCTCTCAAGACACGACAAAACATGTTTCAACACACGAATTCACACCAAGGATCTTGCAAACTAAATACAAGAACGAAGTGTGTATGTATGCATGCGTGTATGTATGTCTGTATGTATGTATGTATGTATGTATGTATGTATGTATGTATGTACGTACGTATATATGTATGTATGAATTTGAACTCAGAACGTAAAGACAGACGAAATACCGCCAAGCATTTTGCCCCGTGTACTAATGGTTCTGCCAACTCACCGCCTTAATTGCCCTAAATATTGAGAGTAAAATACATTTATCAAAGCATTTTATCAGTAATTATAATGTCCAGCCTTCTTACCCTCTTACTACCTTGTGGAATGCTCCACGATTTAAACTACAATACTATGCCTGAGGTAGACACGTTGACTGAAAAACAACATTTGTGTGAAAAAGCGTGGTAAAACACGACGTCCATCTGCTTACTCACGTACCTACCTACATATCTATCTGTATCTACGTACCTACATGTCTATCTATCTATCTGTCTATCTATCTATCTATCCATCTATCTACCTATCTATCTATCTATCTATCTATCTATCTATCTATCTATCTATCTATCTATCTATCTATCTATCTATCTGTCTGTCTGTCATTCTAGAGCACCGTCTTTAGTCGAACTAATCCACCCCAGAACTTATTCTTTGTAAGCTAAGTACTTATTCTATCGGCCTCTTTTGCCGAACTGCTAAGTTACGGAGAAGGAAACACACCAACATCGGTTGTCAAGCGATGGTGAGGGCCAAACACAGAAACACAGACAGACACACACGCACACACGCACACACACACACACACACAAAAGAGCCTATGTTATTGTATATAAACTATACTCTATTATAAAGGCCTTTT
>NC_068985.1:113203718-113207766 GCF_001194135.2 Octopus bimaculoides
ACACACACACACACACACACACACACACACACACACACACACACACACAAGCACATGCATGTCTGGAGAAACCAATTTCAAAATGCATAAAATTCTTTTGTTATTCATATTTTAATTTCGGTTTTGAGACTCCGGTTGGAACTATTAAAAGAGTACAATATATACGTCCATCCCTCCATCCCTCCATACATATAAATATATATATGTGTATATATATATCTGTGTGAGTGAGTGGTGAATTTAATATGCAATACTTTAAGCAGTAGGACCCGAGGAAACTGCTATATGGTATATAATTTTTTTCTTTTTAATTCCATTTTATTTATCTCGTTATTATTTTCTGCGACGGCAAATCGTGAATAAAACATGTAATAATCTGTTACATATGTAAACACACACATACATACAAACGCATAGGTACCAGCAACGATACATGTACAGAACAATACACACACACTCATACACACATACACACGCGGGTACACACACGGACCTCCCTCCAACACACCCACATACACACTATTATACACTATACAACATGCTCAGCCCCTGCTAGGAAGCAGTCTAGTTCAACGGTCAATGGACAGAACGTGAAAATTGGAAGATTTAATTCTCTGATCAAGGGTGATTTACTAAGATGAAATGAAACAACGTAATATTTCTGTAGACTCAGGAAAAGAAAAGGATAAAAAGCACACACACACACACACACACACACACACACACACACACACACACACACACACACACACACACACAAATACTCTTTCAATTTTTTTCCTCTCACGCGCATCTCATTCCCTTTTTCATTCTCATACGCACAAACACACATTTAACAGAAGGCGTGTAACCTAGTATTTAGGGTGTTCGGCTCAGATCGTAATTTCGTGCGATCAGTTCTTGGGTGGTGTGGCACGTTATGTCCTTGGACAAGCCACTTCGTTTCACGTTATTCCATTCTACTAGTGATTAATTGCTACCGATGACGCGCAAATACGCTGAAATTCCGGATCTAGCAATTCCACTGCCGTTGCTAGGCGATTTTCCCCTTTTAATGATACTTGTGTGATTTTTTAGCGCAATACTAAATACTTTCTCAAGACGATTATCGCATTATTATAACTTACAATATATCCACGTTAAGTAAGATAAACAATATGCTATTTTGAACGTACACTACGTCTGTCGATAATAAGGAACACATACATACATACATAGACAGACAGACAGACACAAACACACACACATACTTATCTTCGAAACGTCTAGATAGAATAGAGGCAGCTGATGAAGGGATATTCCAAGTGGCTTTCCGTTTTCCTATGTGTTCGTTCCGTTGTCTGTAGTTTATTGTTCTAACGTCCTGTACCCTGATATGCATATATATACACATGTAGATGTAAGTATATGTGTGTATATATGTGTGTATACATGTATATATATTCTTTGTATTATTACATTATTGAACGCACACGTCCTTTTTTGCAAGTAAGTCTCTCTCTCTCTCTCTATATATATATATGAATGTATATATGTGTATGTGTGTGTATATATATGAATAGCTATCTCCCCGCCCCCTTTCTCTGTCAACACTCACACACACATATGTAAATATAAATATTATGTGTATGCGTGCATGTTTATTTGTATGTGTGTGAATGTGTGCATGGTGTATATATATGTGTGTGTGTGTGTGTGTGTGCGTGCTTGCGTGAAAACACAGAACTAGCTCGGTTTATTTTACGCCTTTGTCTTTAAGCCTCGTTTTAATAGCTGAGTGTGGTTACGCTGGAGCATTAACTTCCCACTTCGAGGAAAATGAGAATCAAAATCAACTCGAATGGACAGTAAAATGTGTTAGAACCTAATGTATTAGAACAAAATATCCACAAACCATTTTCCCCCAATACCCATCTGATTTGGGATCCATCGTCGCTTCGATATACGAAATATGTATAAAATTATTGTCATTACGAAATGATTTTATGTCTTTCCCATATTTACGCTCGTAGGTTAGCAAATATTTGTATGCTTCTATAGATGTGTACAGTCAGATTTAATATGTTCACGTATACGCCAATATCTCGAGATAAAACATTCTCCTTATAGACAATATATGCGAAAAATACACTGAGTGATGTCATCGGACCTAGGACGCATGCATTTCTACGTCATTGCGCTTCGTCAGCGAGAGACACATAGTCGTCTTTCATAGCCATGAAGAACTTGTTCTTATATCACAACAGCAAACGTACAAAATACTTGGTTTCGTAACTGATGACATCCAACAACGTAAAAATGCATGCGTGCTACAGTCCGACGTTGTCATTCATAGGCCAGGAGTATATTTTTCACGCCTAATATCTATAAGGAGAATTTTTCTCTCGAGATAATTTCTGCTGCGTATGCCTTATCATGTCTTTCATACGCTTCTAATTATTTTGTGCATTTCTAAATCGACGTTCAGGCAGTGATGGGGAGGGGGGAGGGTAAAAAATCACTTTCATTTCACAAAAAGATGTGTTATTGATTTCCTGCTTTTCATTTTCAGTCAGCCCCCTTAGAATATGTACCAGACATTTCGAGCCCCTAATTTCCATTTGGTTTTTATTAGAGTGTCTCATTGTTGGATTATCTTCATTCCCATCTTCGACCCAAAATTTTTGCGATTGTCTTTCTTTTACTGCTCCTATTCTATGAGACCGAACCATTGCTGGTCTAACGCTCAGTCCCTTTCTTTCATTCAGGCTTAGGACCAGCATGGCAAGAAATAATTATCAGCACGGTTGGCTTTCTTCTGCTGTTCCTAATTTACGAGGTCGGATTGATGGCACAACGCCCATCTTTCTTCCTTTTTCCGTGATTAGGATCGGCATTGTTGGATAAATCTAAGTAGTAATCGACTGGCTTCGTTTTGTTATTTCTTTAGCGCTTCCTGTTTCACTGGGTTGGCTTGCTGATCCAGCACCAAACCGCAGTCTTTCTTCCGATCTTAGACCTACCATTGAAGGATACATCTATCAGGCTGGAGTTCATAGAGTATCTATGCCTATGCTAAAATGCGTTCCATTTGTAACTATACATATATCAGGCACAACATTGTTGAATGTATATTATTTATTGAAAGTCCTACAGTGCGATTTAAGGAAGATTTAGATTTTGTATTATCTGATACTGTCAAGTGACAGATACGGGATAGTACTAGATAAACTGTCACGGGGAATTGAAACTGTACTCTTATCAATTGTCTGCTTATTCACACGATCACGTTGAACCCTTAAGATACGGTTGAATTCTCGTCACGGCTTACTGACTTCAACAGTCATCTGATCAAATGAAGTGCACATTTGAATGTTTTCATTGAAATATATATCACTTGTTACTGGAACGTCATAGATCAGGAGTATATGTGTGTGTGTATGTGTGTATGTGTGTATGTGTGTGTGCGTAGGTAGGTAGATAGGTAAGTAGGTATATAGGTAGATAGATTGATAGATGGTTTGACGAAGGCGTGGATGCTGAAACTTCGAAGTTCCTGGCAAACTTTGTAAAAGTTTAGGTGTGGCTGTGTAGTAAGAAGCTTGCTTCCCAACCACATTGGGTTCAGTTCTATAGTTTGGCACCTTGGACAAGTGCCTTCTACTATAGCCTCGGGCCGACCAAGGCGTTGTGAGTGGATTTGATAGATGAAAACTGAAAGAAGACCGTCGTATATGTATGTGTGTGTGTGTATATATATGTGTGTGTGCGTGTGTGTACAAGTGTGCCTTAGTGTCTGTGTTTGTCCCCCATCACCGCTTGACAACTGGTGTTAGTGTGTTTACGTTCCAGTAATCTAGCAGTACGACAGATGATACCGATAGAAAAAGTACTAAGCTTAAAAAACAAGTCCTAGGGAGGATTTTTTTGACTAAAACCATACCGGCAGTCAAATGAATGAAACAAGTAAAAGATACAAGGTAAACTTGACATAAAAGTAAACATTAATGTGTGTGTATATATATATATATATATATATATATATATATATATATATATATATATATAT
>NC_068985.1:113208276-113208866 GCF_001194135.2 Octopus bimaculoides
ATATATATATATATATATATATATATATACATAGGATGTCTGATCAATTAGTATCCGTAGTGTTGCAATAGTAACGAAACTGGGGCACGCAGAGTAAAGCCGCTTGACACACATTGACCTTGAAAGCTACTGTGCATATGCACTAAGTTTTAACGTTTTATCTCCAGTTGTTTACAGCAGTGCTTCGAAATAACGTGTGTAACGTGTGATCGTCGCATTGACCATGACGGAGAAAGTGGTCATGCCGATACCTTCTCAGAGGCCTACGCAAAGTTGCAGAAAGTGTATGAGCCGCATACAAGTGTACGAGTGGTTCAGATGTTTCCAAGACGGCCGAAAATATGTCCATAATCACAAACGTTCTGGGAGACCCGCAACCTTCCTTCAAGCACCTTCCTTTCAATTCAATGACTGTTGTCGACAGCGGAAGTGAGCTAGAATGTTAAAACTTAGTGCGGATGCACGGCAGAGTACAACGTCAATCTGTGCCAAGCAACTTTACCCCGCGTGCTATAGCTCCGTTCCTGTGGCGACAATCCACAATACTTATTGATCAGAGCACTTGTGTGTGTGTGTGTGTGTGTGTGTGT
>NC_068985.1:113209197-113210734 GCF_001194135.2 Octopus bimaculoides
TCTTATATATATATATATATAATTACATATATATGCATATGCATTGAGGATATAATCATTAAAATGATTATACTAGTGGCTAGCGTATAAACAACACTATAACAACACTATGTCGGTAAAATTAATATTTACGTATATAATTATAAATATATAATATAATTATAATTAAGGGCGCTGAAGTGTTTTGTAGA
This sequence comes from Octopus bimaculoides, assembly GCF_001194135.2. NCBI lineage: Eukaryota > Metazoa > Mollusca > Cephalopoda > Octopoda > Octopodidae > Octopus > Octopus bimaculoides. The sequence goes on from NC_068985.1 coordinate 113,209,389, forward strand.
CATTTAACATCTACTTTATAGCTCATTGGCGTTGTCCCTCTAGCGACTTTAATTATAATTGTATATTTATAATCATATACTCAAATGTTAATTTTACCGATATGATGTTCTTTATATGCTGGCCACTGCTATAATCATTGTAATGATTATATCCTCAATGTATACGCATGTATAATTTTGAGTTCTCTAGTCATTACATTTGCTCCTACAGTATTCTAACTAATCCACACGGCTGTGATGGGTGATTAGATATAATGTATACGTGAGAAATGTAGGTACATATTGGTATCTGTACGTACGTATTTATCGGTATGTGCTATATATTTTTCACTTATATATTGTCGGTATATAATTTTTTATTACAAAGCAAGTAATTTTTATTACAAAACATGAAATCTCTAGATATAGAGTTGTCCGAAAATTTTATAAATCGTCTTGTTCATTTCTTCGCGTGGAGCCTTGTACAATAAAGGAAAACATATTTAGAGTGGTTTGTAGCCATTTGACATCTACTTTTAGCGTATTGGCGTTGTCCCTCCAGTGCCCTGAATTGCCATGATTGACCGTTAACTCCAAAAGTGTTTTTTTAAAATTCTCTCTCTGTTTATTGTCTTGTGTTCATTTCTGTTGGAGAGCATAGGCTCGAAACGTAAAGACTTTCTTACCTTCCCTGCTTGTTTATACACCTGTTTTCGTCTTTTGTTTTTCTGTAAATTTTAACTATATATATATATATTTATTTAAAATTATGATTTAGGGTATCTAAGAGATACCGCCACGCTGAAAATAGCAGTCAAAACTTGGCTCTAAACCACAAGTTTTAGCTGCTATTTTCAGCATTGTGGTATCTCTTAGATACCCTAAATTATAAGTTTAGATAATTGTTACCTTTGATGGTTTTCATTCTCATGCTGGTCACTTGATAAAATCGATATTTAAATATCGATCTTATCCTTATATATATATATGTATGAAACTCTTTGTGACTCTCTGAAGAGGCCTAGCGGTTCGGGCATGTAACCACATTTCAAAATGTCATCCGATAATCACTCTGGCAAGGAATATTCGGAAAGAATGGGGCTTGCTAAAACAAGGCCGAAACAGCTGTAAGATTAAACTTCTGTTCATCCTCTAATTCCTTATGTACTTTGTACTTCTATATGTAAACCATGTTGGCAAAATAACATAGTCTGCCATAGACACCTGTGCTTTGGTTCTTTCTTTCTTTTTCTTTCTTTTTTTGTCACTTTTGCTATGAATTAAATTAATGAATTCAACGGGATACACTGTCTGCAAGTAGTTGGTTTCAGCATATTATTCTCCATTTTCTAATTGTTATATATATA
>NC_068985.1:113212716-113213348 GCF_001194135.2 Octopus bimaculoides
ATATATATACATATATATGAGTATATGCATATATGAGTATATGCATATATATGTACATGTATGTATATACGTTCATCCACATGTACGTATAAATACATAACTGGGTACCTGACGTGGCAAAAGAACAAGGACAAAAATGGTAAACAAGGTGCAACAAACAAGCAGGCCACATAGAAACATCCCCTTCATCAGCTGCCACCATTAAAACTCCGGCGTTTCAAAGAATTAAGGCAGTACGCATCGTTAAAATGGTTCTTCCCACGAACACAAATTAAATTGTTTTCGTGGAGGGTAGTGGCGGACGGAAAACAAGACAGGAAAACGAAACGGTGAAATAAACAAACAAAAAGGTTGTACAGCCAGACGTGAAGTGTGTATGTCTCGAACGCTGTGAAGCACGTGTGTGTGTGTGTATGTGTGTGTGTGTGTTTGCATATATATATATACACATATAGTGTGTGTGTATATTCTTTGTAAGCCTAGGAAGGACTTATTCTAACGGTTTCTTTTGCCGAACCGCTAAGTTATGAAAACGTAAACACACCAACATCAGTTATCAAGCGATGTTGGAGAACAAACACAGACACACACACACACACACACACACACACACACACACACACACACACACA
>NC_068985.1:113213902-113215568 GCF_001194135.2 Octopus bimaculoides
ACTACAGCCTCGGGCCGACCACAGCCTTGTGAGTGGATTTGGTAGACGGAAACTGAAAGAAGCCCGTCGTATATATGTATATATATATATGTATGTGTGTGTGTATGTTTGTATGTGTGTGTTTGTCCCCCCAACATCGCTTGACAACCGATGCTGGTGTGTTTATGTCCCCGTAACTTAGCGGTTCGGCAAACGAGATCGATAGAATAAGTACTAGGCTTCTAAAGAATAAGTCCTGGGGTCGATTTGCTCGACTAAAAGGCGGTGCTCCAGCATGGCCACAGTCAAAAAACTGAAACAAGTAAAAGAGTAAAAGAGTATATATACACGACAGGCTTCTTTCAGTTTCCATCCACTGAATTCAGTCTCAAGGCCTTGGTCAGCCCGAGGCTATAATAAAAGACACTTCTTCAAAGTGCCACGCAGTTCGATTGAACCAAGAACCATGTTTTGGGGAAGCAAGCTTCTTACCGTACAGCCACGCCTGCGCCTACATATATAAACATAAATACATAAGTACATTCATACATACACACACACATATATGTATGTATATATATATATATATATACATACACACATGCACAATGGTTGAAATTGTGCATACATCCACACATTTATACACGATCACACACATATACATGGTACTCATATTTTTGTGACTATGTATAGACACGCACACATACAATACACACAAGCACATGCACAAACACACACACACACAAACACACACACACCCTTCTTATACATACGATTTTGTGATTATACATATGCCATAGGTTTGAAAACGTGAGTATTCCATGATGTACATTTCTGTTCCTGTACGTGTTAGCATTTGTACAGGATGGGATCGTGCGGTGGTGTTTAGAGGTTTATTGCTCTATTTTCGCTAAATAAGGCCACTGTGGTACGACAGAGGTCATCTGTCATGTAGAATACACAAGATCTGAGTTATTTAATGACTGAGAGTCAATCTAAAATACACAAACTCTATAAAAATGGCGCTGCATTGTCAAACAAGCAATACAACATGACTAGCTGTCATGATTGAAAGTTTTGTAAATAGATGTAATATATAGATATGCATTTGACCTTACACCTCTTTGAATGTGTGCCTGCTTATGTATTATGTATGTATGTATGTATGTAGGTAGGTATATAAGTACGTTATTACTAAGTTTTATTCCAAGATTTCTTGCCAATATACAAAGAATCGGTTTCTAACCTAGATTCAAGCCTCCATCATTGGAATTTTCAAACGATATCAACAGGGTATTTTTGTATGTATGTATATGTGCAGATTTGTCTGTTTTGTTTTTATGTATGTATTCTCATGTATATAGTTGCGTATCTCGACATGTTCATATGTACTTAAACTTCTGGAAAGTTTTACAGATTTTGACAGTTCCAGGGATGGATTGGATCTGTAGTCTTTAAATCAGCTTTCTCATTTCTGGTTTTGAGAAGCCTAATTTCTCAAGATTGGTATTTAGGCAGTGTGTTACATATTCCAGTGCCCCAATATGTACGTATGTATGTTGTTTTCTGTTATTTTTTTAATATCTAAAGTATTCTCATATATTAAACTTCAGAAAAAGGAGTGGCTGTGTGGTAAGTAGCTTGCTTACCAACCACATTGTTCCGTGTTCAGTCCCACTGTGTGGCA
>NC_068985.1:113215856-113216722 GCF_001194135.2 Octopus bimaculoides
AGTTAAATAAATAAATAAATAAATAAATAAATAAATAAATGGAAAGAAAAAGGCATCGGTGGGGCGATGCATACCCTGATGCAGATAAATGTTCTCACAAATTATAGTGTGGCATACAATGCGTTGCTTATCCATGCTTTTCAACTGAACTGAATTTTTTTTTGTTGTTTTTTTTTTGTTTTTGTAAGTATCACAATTTTAGGTATTTATGCTCCGGTGAAACTAAGAAATCAACACGTACGTAAACGAAACCCATGAATCCATCGGTGTACACACACACACACACACACACACACACACACACAGAGTCACATATGTATGTATATATGTATGTATGTACGCATACGTGTCTACGCGCATAGGTACACCATGATCTATACACACGCAGACAAAAGTCGATACATAGAAGAAAAAGAAAGTGAACAAAATGATTTGACCACTTGCTTATCGGGACATTTGTAAGTTCGATTTTTATTTATTTATATGTTTAAGTATCACCAAAGGTATTTATTCTCCGGTGAAATTAAGAAATCAAGTCGTAAATAAACGAAACCCTCGAATCCATCATTGTATGCACACACACATGCACGCACGCACGCACTCAATACATACACACACACATACGGTCGCATATACAAATATGCATTTATGTATGTATGCCTCTATGTATGTATTTATATATTTATGTACGCGCACGTGTCTATGCGCATAGGTACACCAAGATCTTTACACACACCAACGAGGGTCGATTCATACGAAGAAGGACGTGAACAAAATAATATGACCACTTGCTTATCGGGAAATTTGTAAGTTCGATTCAAAAAGATTTTTTTGTTTTTGTTTTTGAAGATAATCAAACCCAATGT
>NC_068985.1:113217745-113218334 GCF_001194135.2 Octopus bimaculoides
TATGTATGTATATAGACACACACATATATATATATATATATATGTGTGTGTATACACATGCAGACATTATAAGTGACCATGTGTGTATATGCAAGTGAGCGATTGGTGTGTGTGTGTCCGTGTCAATATTTATATAGACTGATAAACTCATTATATAGACGTTTAACTTCACACACAACATAAGTAAGAATCTAACCTCATTCCTATAAATATTTACATTTGTCTCCTATTAACGGCGGAATTTTGAATTTGTAAATAACAATAACAACAGCAGAAGCACAAACAAGCGACGACACCAATAACAAACGACCGTAACAATAAGGGTAAGACAAGCAATAGAATCTGCTGCAGTGGATTGAGGAACAACACACATAAATACACACACACACAGACGCACACACACACACACACACAGACGCACACACAGAGTCGTCAGTAACCTTTCATCTCTTCCTGCTTTCTGTTAATGTGTTTTTATTCAAAGAGGTTATATGAAATTGTCAATACAAGTGTGTGTGTGGTTGGGTAACAATTATTTATAAACCAGATAACTATATATATATTTGAATAAAGATGTATATGCGTATAT
>NC_068985.1:113219249-113220917 GCF_001194135.2 Octopus bimaculoides
ACCACCACCACCACCATCACCACCATCACCACCACCACCACCATCATCATCATCACCACCACCACCACCACCACCACTTTCTATCGCAACCAGTCTTATAGCTTGAAGATGGTAGCACTTCTGTTTCACCATCAAAATTCCTTGTCTTCTGCGAAGCGGCACCAATCTTTGGTAGATTTCTTTGACACAATCCACGTGTAGACATCATCGCAGTGATAAGAGAGATCAGACTTTTAGATTAACATGTAAAGCAACTAATCTTAGCATCTGTCCCAGATCTTCCCAAGTTATTTTACATGAATTTGGATAGCAACCCCCCCCCCACACACACACACACTCACACATATATACACACATATATGTGTGAGGTTTTGTATGTGTGTTTAGGTGTGTACGCATAGAAATATATAAACATATGCATATATGTATATATGTATGCATAGGATGCGCGTGAACGATTGTAGGTGAACATCCTTTTATGTAGGTAAGATATATATAAATATATATACATATATATATGCGTGTGTATGTATATGTATGTGTATGTACTAATGCATATGTATGTGTGTCTGTGTGTGTGCGTGCGTGCATATGTGTGTGTGTGTGTGTGCGTGCGTATGTGTATGTGTATCCTGCATCAGCGGCTCGTGTGCTGCACTGAGACAACCGTCTCGGTCGAACGCCCTTATTCCAAGATGGTTACATCAGTTCCACGTATGAGCTACCTTGTCGGAAAGACTAAAAGAATCGAAGCTCTTCTCTCGGGAGCGATGACGTCAAAGATATGCGGTGAAATATATACATGCAGAAGATTCTGGAGAATCTAGCGCCTAACTTTAGAATTGCAGGCTTCACCAATTCCCGAAATGGACACCACTTTATTGTAACACTGTTCCCACCCGATTCATCTAGAGCAGTGCCCCTCCCCGTCCACTTGGTACCCAGGCCACATTCCTAGCTCCACACTCCACTCATCACCACAAACAGATCACTTTCATTTTCTACAATAAATTCAAAACAACTGCATTTCACAAATAAAGCTTAACCTAATCAACCCATAATTTTGTTGTTTTTACAACCATCGCTCCCTTTTGGCCATCCCATTGTCGCACCACTTTCCTTCATCGCCTCCTGGATTTTTCCATCGCTTCCAGTGTGGCAGTAACGTCCGCTTTGGGAACCACTGATCTAGAATAATGTAACAATACTTTAACAACGTTGTGTTCAGGGGCCCACAGTTTTTCAATATCTTGTCCAAAAAAAATCTCAAACATCTGCGTGATGTATTCTAAAGGAACTTCGACAAATTTTAATTTCGAGATTGGCAGAGGGATTCTCATTACGGTAAGGAATGGATATAAAAGTTGTGTTGCCCATGTTCTAAATTCACCCAAATTAAACACGTAGAGTGCCAAAGAAATTAAATGAAAGAAACTAATTATAGAGTTGTCCTTGATATTAGTCAAAAATTAGACCATATATATATATATATATATATAGGCGCAGGCATGGCTTTGTGGTAAGAAGCTTGCTTCCCAACCACATGGTTCTGGATTCAGTCCCACTGCATGGCACTATAGGCAGCTGTCTTCTACTATAGCCCCGGGCCGACCAAAGCCCTGTGAATGGATTTGGTAGACGGAAACTAAAAGAAGCCCGTCGTATATA
>NC_068985.1:113222636-113223177 GCF_001194135.2 Octopus bimaculoides
ACGTACATACATACATATACACATACGTACATACATGTATACATACATACATACATACGTACATACATAAATAAGTACATAAAAACACACATACATGCATGCATACATACATACATACATACATACATACATACATGCATGATTGGAGAATCACTAAAGGAATGGTTTACAATGTCTGCTATAGGTTAGGATTTTGAAATGAACGACCATTCTTGATAATCACTGGATCAGAAATAATCGTCGGTGGGTTTGCTGCTCGGCACCTGGAGAAGCAAGCCCATACCGTCCTGCAGCGCCTCAGTAGTGGGACGCTGGACGGACGGTCAGGTCAAGTTGCTCGGAGTCTGGTTCGGTCCAGACCTGCAAACGGAGAACTGGGACGAGATAACGAGTAGGGTGGCCACTCTCTGCCGGCAATGGTTCGAGAGGAAGCTGTCCCTAAAAGGTCGGGCGGAGGTGGTGAACGCGTACATCGCGTCCGTCATCGAATACCGCCTGACCGTCGTGCCTTGTCCCGATCGCGCCATCACCGAAATGGAGC
>NC_068985.1:113224226-113224704 GCF_001194135.2 Octopus bimaculoides
GAATGGCACGTATAAATGACGAAGCCACCTTGACCATGATTCTATAAAACGTTTAAAATTTTGTAAACAGAGAGTTACTTACGTTTCTTGCATAAATAAAAGAAATTTCATTTAACAAATTGTGACACTAAGGACAGAGGTTACCGTGGTCTTTTCGTAGGTTTTTCTTTCCACGGATAACCTCCCCATTTATTGGGAATTTTCTGTATTATTTCGTATTTTTTGTAAATACCCCAAACGTTTTACGATGTTTTTTTTTTGTTTTTTTTTCTGCTTTGTTTTCGCCCCCCTCGAAAAGAAAAACTCTACAGTTGTATTTTGTCCCTTCTATGTTGAGCCCTGTGTAGTTAATAAAGAAACATATCTATTTATGTCCATCCGTCCGTCTGGATGTGTGTGTATTCGTGTGTCTGAGTCTGTCTCCATGTCTGTTTCTCTCTCTCTCTCTCTCTCTCTCTCTCTCTCTCTCTCTCTCTCT
>NC_068985.1:113226195-113227564 GCF_001194135.2 Octopus bimaculoides
ATATATACTAAATGGGACAAGAACGCAAAACATCCAGACAGTTAGGTGATACAAGAAAGGGACAACAAAACATCCAGATAGACGATACAAAGAAAACTAGGACGGGTCATTCGGGGTTTGCTTTCCTCAGTCGATTTCCAGATTATCTTTGCAATTTCGCCTCGTGATTGCTCCAATCTGGTCAGCCCCAAGGAAAAACTAAGCTAAGAGCATTAGATACCTTGGAAAAATGCAGCGAATGTATACGAAAACAAGGACGAAAAAAAAAGGAGAAAGTTACACAAATACAAATAAGAGGACATAAGAACAGGTTAGTTTTGGGTCACAAGCCCAAACAGCCCTCAACAGGAGACAGACTAAAAGTCCGCACAGAGTGCAGCTTTTAAGCTAAGACAATATAGTATAATATAACATAATATAATATACACATATGTGTGCATGAAGTTGACGATCCAGCATGGTCTTGACTCAAAACGTTCTGGATAAGTAAATAAAAGTAAACTAAATGAAGATATTATTAGAAAACATGTCAAGTTTATATATGTATATATATATATGTATATATATATATGTATGTATGCATGTATGGTTGTACGTTTGAATAAATGTGTGTGTGTTTGTGTGTTATTTCTTTACTACCCACAAGGGGCTAGTGTGTGTTTGTGTGTGTGTACGAGTATGCGTATGTATATGTATTCAAATATGGATATTACACTTCTGAATGGAAGTTCTGTCATGATCTTGAAACTTATTGCAGATTCTTGTACACTTGCAACACCATTATTGGCATCTTGCAGAGCGGGTCGAAAGTTGAAGTCTCATTTAGGTAAGCTAAGTATCTTTATATTCTTTTAACCAGCATCGATATTACAACTTTCAGAAAGGTGGCGAGCTGGCAGAATCGTTAGTACGCTAGACAAAATTCTTACCGGCATTTCGTAGGGCTCTACATTCTAAGTTCAAGTTCCTCCGAGATTCATCCTTTCAGATGAGCCCTGAGATCGATGTAATCGACTAGCCCTCTCTCGCAAAAAATCAGGCATTGATCCTGAAGTAGAATGGATTTTATAACCTTTAGAATAAGCAGAAAGCCCGGGTTTTAATAAGGCAAGGCAACTTTATATTCTTTTAAAGATACTACTATGAGGCGGTGAGCTGGCTGAATCGTTAGCATGCTGGACGAAATGCTTAACGCTATTTCGCCCGTCACCACGTTCTGAGTTTAAATTCTGCTGGGATCGACTTTACCTTTCATCCTTTCGGTGTCGATAAATTGGGTACTAGTGAAACTCTGGGGTCAATGTAATCGACTACTCCCTTCCCCCAAAATTTCAAGCCTTGTGCCTTTAGTAGAAAGGATTATTATTAT
>NC_068985.1:113227678-113228621 GCF_001194135.2 Octopus bimaculoides
ATTTGATTCTATCTAGAAATCAAAGGAAATGACTACTATTCCCTTTAATGGTTGCTCTTGTGACTTGGACATCAATGTCTTGAAACTGACCTATTTTCCATTATATTTCAGAGACATTCAGCGCTGAGTTGTTGAAGCAGAAATATCGTTATAGTAAATATCCTCCTCAATACTTCAGATTCGCTTGTCCGTTGTTTGACCTTAACCAGTTGAACACGTCCTTTAGTAACTGACGATATGTGCATCTCTGATCATGAGCAGAAGTAGTGGGAGAGCATCGTAGCCATGTGCTGAGAGGGATTCTTTGGGGATTGAATAAATATAACAGAATCAACGTTTGAAGGAAATATTAGCCAATTTTCATACTTTCTAGGGGTAACCAAATAGGAATTTTCGGTTGCTACCCAAGGACAAAAATCATGTTGCACAGTTTAATCGATATTCCTACCTGCAGAACTCATAGAAAATCTGCGTTTCGTGAAGGGAAGCTATATAGCTATATATTCCCTTAAAGAGTATCAATATTCTGATAAACCGCTCTTAACTGAAAGTATCGTTTTAGATCAATATCTAGGTTACAATTTCAATACGTTGGATTTAAAACCTGTCAACGTATGTGATTAACAAAAGACAAATGAATGAGTAGAACATGCTCTTGATGCACCCACCCCCAATATATCCTCATTCCTTTAACCTCACCCCCACCTCTGCTATTTCCTTTTGCTTCCCTATTTTCAATCATCAAACACACCAAGTACACCATCGAGAAATTTCTGCATTGACCAATTAGAATTATGATGAAATATGAAGATATTTTTAATTGATTTTATTATACTTCAACCGTGACATCACCATGGTTACACGAAAGTGTTAACATAATTAGCTCAAAAGGTCTCTCACTCTCACTCTCTCTCTCTCTCTCTCTCTCTCTCTCTCTCTCTCT
>NC_068985.1:113229001-113234143 GCF_001194135.2 Octopus bimaculoides
TTTCTTTTCTCCTTTCTCTCTTTCTTTCTCTCTCGCTTTCTCCTTGTCTCTCCTCTCCCACCCTCCTCCTCTCTATATAACGTTCCATAGCAACATAGCTGATTCTTATAATTATTAGGAGAAAATAATCGATACTTTAGTGTTTAATATTTGGGCTAAATTATGAGTTTCAACCATTCAAAATAAAATAGGGAGTATATAATAAACGCTGTCTGTTAATAAAAGACCATTGTCTGTCTTAGAAGGAAGGTCTATCTTTGGATTAATTCTACTTTCTATGTACTCGCTCCATGGGTCGATGCCATTCTCGGGCAGTATGTTTTACCAACTGCAGTCATGCAATTTCTTTGCTATTTTTCTTCTGGGAGGCGTCATCCTTCAGATGGTACCATTTCGTAACCTGCAGCTATACTTACTTTCATGTCGTTCTTTGAACCCGGACATTTACTGAGAGAATGCCAGATTCCTTACGCTATTAAGTTTAGATTTCCTTCTTAGTGCCGTTATCTATTTCAAGCCATATTCTACATGGTGATACTACTACTACTACTACTACTACTACTACTGCTACTACTGCTGCTGCTGCTGATACTACTACTACTACTACTACTACTACTACTACTACTACTACTACTACTACTACTGCTGCTGCTAATGCTGCTGCTACTACTACTATTACTACTACTACTACTACTACTACTACTACTACTACTACTACTACTACTATTACTACTACTACTACTACTACTACTACTTAGTTACTAGACGTGTCTTGAGCCATTATCCTTACATACCATCATCTACGAGGAACAAAAAACATATTTTTTTCGTAGGTTTGGCCGGGGTTGAGCAATGCTCATCATTCTTGCAGCTATGCTAGAGATGTGATGTGGCAGATGTCTACTTTGAGCAGGCCAAAGGGTGAAGTCCAACTGTTAATATCATAATACATATAAAAGAGTAAAAATCCTCTTCGGTCATGTTTGTGGAAATTTCAGTGACTTAACATTAATTCAGAAGCAAGTAACTCATTTGATCGACAACTGAATCCTTATCGTCGAAATAGACAGAGATCCACCGCCACCACCATGATATTTCACATGATATATCTTACACTATACAGTACAGTTTACAGCTTACAAAATACACTTTACAATATATTTTTCAACATTGGTATACAATATATAATAAAATAGATATCATTGTTGTTGACATGTCAGATAATGTAGTTTATAAAATGCTCAAGGAATTATTGTTAATCCTGAAAACTTTCGCGTTTTCAATATGGATTGCATTGACTACTACGGGGAATATTCTCTTTGACAGAATTCTCGTCAGTTAACAATCTTCATCTAATATACATACACAAACTATACAGATATAACAGTTTCGATCATTTCTCAATAATTATCGATTGATCTGCATCGCAGATGTCCGTAACATGACAATTATTCTCTTCAACCATTAAATCGTCTGGGGACGATATTATACAAATCCCTCTCTCTTTCTGTCCAACGATAGCAACTGCAATAAAGTGGTTTTTGAGCTATAACATCAATAGCTAAACCCCCATCTTCTGTTTGATCAGCACCGAGAGAAACCGCCGTAAATCTGACAATTGTTCAGAAGAGTGGCACAGCTGTGGAAGAAAAGGAAATAGAGCACAAGTTAACTTATCTTTTATCTTTTTCTTGTTTTAGTTATTTGATTGCAGCCATGCTGGAGCACCGCCTTGATTGGTTTAGTCGAACAAATCAACTCCAGTACGTACGTTTTTCTTTTGTTTTTTTTAACAAAGAAAAAGTTTGCTCCTTATTCTGTCGTTCTCCTTTGCCGAACCACGAAATTTCGGTGACATAAACAACCGAACACCGGCTGTCAAATGTTGCGCGGGGGAAGAGACAAATACAAACTTTCGCACAAACGCATTCATACATATATATTACATAAATACACATACACATACACACATGCGCTGATCTTTCAACACACACACTTTTTTTCTCTCCTCATCAATCCATTCCTTTCTGTAGAAGAGTGGGCTTAGGTTCGAAACGTTAAGGCTTCTTTCAGCTTTGTCATAAGCGTTAAACTAATACACTCTGTTTTTTTGTCCTTTCACTTCATCTTTGTGAGGCGTATTTTTTGTAGTTTTTTGGAAATATATACACATGACAGGCTTCTTTCTATTTCCGTCTACTAAGTTCGCTTACAAGGCATTGGTTGGCCCGGGTCTATAGTAGAAGACACTTACCCAAGGTGCCATGCAATGGAATTTTTCGTTTGGAAATATCTGTTAATTGATTCGATATGACGGATAAGTACTTATAAAACTACTGGAGAAGGCCAATATCCGCGAATTTTGTTCTCAAAATATACCTTGTTGATACAAATAACAATTTCACTCTATTTCAACTAAGAAGAGAAAAAAAATAACAACAACAAAAAGACATTTTGTAAGGCAATTCGAAAAACGTGATCAGATCAGATATTTTTGAAACCTTCAACGAAGTAGCCTCTCTCACAATATTATAATTAGATTCAGCTGTAATCAAGCGGAACTATAATCAAGATTTGTCGCTATCATATATATTTTCTTTTCAAGTGCGCGCACAGACATAGACAGACGACACACACACGCACACACACACATACACCCACATACACACTTGTGTATAACAGTATATATGTGTGTATAACATTGTGTGTATTTATGTGTGTATTTACCTTCATTTAAAACAAATTTTCTCTCTGCATTCTCGTTTCTTAGTATTTGCTAAAAGGCTATAATGACCATCTGTTTTAAGTAGTACTTGAAGTTGATGAAATTTGGCAAAAATGAGAAGAGGTTCTCTCCTAAACCTTTTGAAAAATAACACAGCGAGGTAGCTTATTACTCAATTCGGATGAGAAGGTGGCTCCAGCTAATACACCATACTAACCGTCCGTTTTAATTGCAGAAATCAACGATCAACATAATCGACACGTCTAGCTGAAAGAAATGCCGTACCCTTGGAGTTTATCCCGAATCGTCATCGTTCACAGCAATTCGTTTTCATAATCAGTATCAAGACGTCTTACATAGAAGACTGCTCAGTTCAACATACTTTATCAGCCGTGGTCAAGGATCTTTACAGATTATAAGAGTAAATTATTCCATTTACCGCGTTGTCTAACTATTTTTTCTCCTTTCTGCTCTCTATTTCATGGCGCAGTTTCGGAGTTTAACTCTAGACTAGTGATTCCCAACGTGGGGTATACGCCCCACCGGTGGGACGTGGGACTCCATTCTTTTTTTGTGGGACATGGGATTGTGAAAATCTGTTTCTTTTTTTTTTTTGCTAGTACTTAATAAAAGAGATACCAGTAGATTTTTCTATTAAATAATTGTGATAAAGTATTAAAATAAAGTTGTTTTCTTTCCAACCACGGTGGGACATACATTTTCCCGAAAAGTTATAGTAGGGCTTGGGGGAAAATAGTTTGGGAAACACTGCTCTAGGCATTGTGACTGAAGCCCGATTAAGGATAATTACTTCTCTTTGTTGTTTTGTTAGAGTACTTAAGACGCTCCCTTTTATATTATACCCTGTTGTAAGTTAGTTTGTTCAACTAGTGAATATTTACCCCGACAACTCAGAGACTGGTTGCTTGGAGATAACATAAAAAATTGTGTATTATTTTTGTGTATAATTTTGTTACGGTTTATATGCTTTGTATTCTTTAACTTGAACTACCTCTCAAAGTACAAGCTCGTCTAGAGCCAATCTGTAATTTTGTCAACCACTTCTTCGAAATGCGGAGGCGCGTGGCTTAGTCGTTAGGGTGTCAGCATCATGATCATAAGATTGTGGTTTCGATTCCTGGACCGGGCGACGCGTTGTGTTCTTGAGCAAAACACTTCATTTCACGTTGCTCCAGTCCACTCAGCTGGCAAAAATGAGTAACGCTGTGATGGACTGGCGTCCCGTCCAGCTGGGGAATTCATACGGCATTGAAACCGGGAAACCGGGCCCATGAGCCTGGCTAGTCTTTAAAAGGGGCGCATTTATTATTTTTTTTTTATTTAATTCTTCGAAATCTTTTACGAAATCATGACAACTTAATGGTTCCTCTCTGCCAGTATTATCATTGCTATGACCCTCGCAAAATTTTAACCTCTTACTAAGAGGCACTAGCGTGACCTCCCCGTCACATGTGCCTCAATGGTATATCGTTAACCTATTCTTCTGTGTGAAAAAACAACGTCCATATACAAAAAGGAGAATCGTCAACACCCTCCTGTTGACACAGTTTATGTTCGGCCTCATTTCACTCGACTCTATATCCCCGATATCGGTCCTGGGCAGGTTTACAAGATACCATATCTATTGACAGATCTTTCTCAAAATCATTCTCTTCCTCCTTCTTAATTCGCATGATTCTTTTGTGAGTAATATTCCTCGATCCCTTCTGACATATAACCGAGCCTCTTTTTTTTTTCAGTCATTACATTGACATTCAGACACTTACAGACAATTGTATTTTTATTTTCACTGTAGTATTTTTATTATCGTGTTCTTATTGTTGCAGCTTTCACCACTGTCGCCGCTTTTCAGTGTTGTTTTGCACTCATTTTCGCATGTGTCTACATCACTACTAATATTTTTGTTCTCTCCATTGTCATTTATTGTTTATGTAAGTGCTGTTGTTGTGCTTATTGTTAACGTATTGGAATTATTTCTGCTATTTGAACAATTGTTCCTAATACACAAAAGATCTTTTTTTTATATTATATTTTATTTGGACTCTCCAAGGAAGTTATAATTTAGCTGTTACCATCGTTATGGGTCTCATCTCCCACCTACACCATAGCGGCCATATTGATATGGATTTCTGTCGGGAATGTTGTATGAATGGAACACTAGTTCTTTCACTAAACAAGGAATACGTACATACACACACGCACACACACACACACACACACACAAACACACACACACACACACACATACACACACACAACCACACACAAATGTATATATGTGTGTGTGTGTGTGCGTATGAATACATATGTATGTATATATGTATTACTATATGTATAAATGCATATATAAATATGTGCGTGTATATATATATATATATATATATATATATATATAT
>NC_068985.1:113234315-113235842 GCF_001194135.2 Octopus bimaculoides
ATATATATTTATATATATATATCTGTATGTATGTGTGTATTATACACATTTGTGTTTATAAGTATGTAAAATAAGAAAAAAATAATAATAAGCGCGTTCTCCTTTCTTTCATAAATCAACAATAAAATACAGGCTTCCGTTTGAGAAAACAAATACTAAAACTAGTCAAACAGGAGCTGATTGAAGTCGACGTCTTTCAGCGATAAAAATCAACAACAACAAAAACTACTACTACTACTACTACTACTACTGCTGCTGCTGCTGCTGCTGCTACTGCAACAGAGTGTAGTAACGATTTTCCAACATATAAGTAAGGCCACACTATTTTGCAGTGAAAGATACAATTGATTCCATTGACCCTAGTGCTTAACTGGTTCTAACTGAAGTTCAGTAATGATATCGATTACTTACAGAGGCATAATGTGACAATTTTGAAGGTGGAGGGTTGATGGTGAGCTTGATCGATTAGATTGAAGCCCCCCCTCTCTCTCTCTCTCTCTCTCTCTCTCTCTCTCTCTCTCTCTCCTGCTAATTATCAGGCCGCTAGCATATTTATTCAGCTCGAAAGTATGAAATGCAAAGTGGACCGTTGTGGAATTCGAAACTCAGAACGTACTTACTTAAGTACATGACAGTTTCTTTATTTTTTTATTGACCTTGAAAGGAAGAAGGACAAAGTTGACCTTGGCGGGATTTGAATCCACAAAGTAAAGAAAGCTAATTAGCTAATTAACTCTGAACAGAAGAAATATAAAGTGGACCACGCTAGGATTCGAAACTCAGTACCTGGCTGTTATTTTATTTTATCGACCTTGAAAGGAAGAAAGATGAAGTTGACTTCGGCGGGAGTTGAACCCAGAACGTAGTGGGAGCTAATTTACCCTGAAATGAGAAAATGCAAAATGGATCACGCTGGAATTCGAAACCCAGAATCTACAAGCTCCAGTACCTGACTGGTTTTATTTTATTGAATTTGAAAGGAAAATAGACAAAGAACCCAGAAATTAAAGAGAGCTAATTGGATCCCGAAAGGAAGAAATGTATGGTGGATCACAGTGGAATTCGAAACTCAGAATACCTACTCACTCTAGTACCCCCAAGTGGCACTGTATTTTATCGACATTGAAAGGAAAAAAAAAAAAAACAAGATTTACCGTGGTAGGACTTGAAATCAGAACTATTAGCACGAAAGGAAGAAATTTAAAGTCGATCACAGTAAGATTCGAAACACAGTACGTTGCAAATTTGACCTCGGCGGGAATTGAAATCAGATCGTGGAGACAGTTAATTTAACCTCAAATGATGAAACGCAGAGTGATCATATATATAACGTATATTTTTAAAAATATATATATACTTAGGATCGCGGTTTCGATTCCAAGACCGGGCGTTGTGAGTGTTGTGAGACCGGGCGTTGTGAGCGAAAGTGCCTAAAGCTTCACGAGGCTCCGGCAGGGAATTGGTGGCGAACCCTGCTGTACTCTTTCACCACAACTTTCTCTCACTCTTACTTCCTGTTTCTGTTGT
>NC_068985.1:113237385-113242071 GCF_001194135.2 Octopus bimaculoides
TATTTATATACACATATATACAAATGTTTATATGTATCGATATATACACACACGCGCATATATATATGTGTGTGCATGTGTGTGTGTGCATGTGTGTGAGCGTGTGTGTGTATTCAATAAGCATGATCTGCTTTGAAAAAGGAAAGAGAAGTGATATCTAGACAAACAACAACCGGAGAGTGTATTTAAAGACGTTATTAGTCATGCTAGATTTCGAATATAACAATGTGTGTGTATGTGTATGTGTGCGTGTGTATGTCTATGAATATGTATGTGTATCGATGTGTGTATGTGTGTATGTGTGTCCCTATTGTTACTAATCGCCATGGAAAATGATCAGCTACAATATTACTGTTTTCGTATTTTGTTTTCAGGTGGCCCGAACTTGCCATGTGGTCATTCAGTCGTACGAGCATTGTCAATTAACCTTAGAAAGTTTTTTGACGTGCCTATGGGGAAGGCAGTCACACGCGCACACACACACACACACACACACACACACACACACACACACGCACACATATGTAAAGAGAAACAGACAGACAGACAGATAGTTAGATAACTTTCTTTTATTAGCCACACAGGGCTGCACACAGATGGGACAAATACAATGTAGAGCTTTTCTTTTTGGGAGGGAGAAGGAAAAAGAAAAAAAGGGTGTGTCGATCAAAAGGGATCGTAGGAAGGGAAAAAGGGGGTTTTCGATCAAAAGGGATCGAGAAAAAAAAGATAGATAGATAGATAGATAACTTTCTTTTATTAGCCACACAGGGCTGCACACATAGGGGACAAATACAACTGTAGAGCTTTTCTTAAAAAAAAAAAAAAGAAAAAATCCGATCAAAAGGGATCGGTAGGGGCAAAAAAAAAATGGGGGTATCGTATATCACAGAAAATGTCAATTGTGTAAAATGGGGTAACATTAGGTTTATCCATGGAGAGAAAAGCCTACGGATAGTTAGATAGAAAGATTGATATATTTGTATGTGTACACATTCACACACACATACAAATACATACACACACACGTCATTAAAACACTTCTCCAGCAAATGTTAGACATCTAGTTAATGGTCAGTTACTCTTTTTACTCTTACTCTTTTACTTGTTTCAGTCATTTGACTGCGGCCATGCTGGAGCACCGCCTTTAGTCAAGAAAATCGACCCCAGGACTTATTATTTGTAATCCTAATACTTATTCTATCGGTCTCCTTTGGTGGGGGGAGGGACAAACACAGACACACAAACACACATACATACATACATACATACACACACACACACACACACACATATATATATATATATATATATATATATATATATATATATATATATATATATATATACATATACACGACGGGCTTCTTTTCAGTTTCCGTCTACCAAATCCACTCACAAAGCTTTAGTCGGCCCGAGGCTATAGTAGAAGACACTTGCCCAAGGTGCCACGCAGTGAGACTGAACCTGGAACCATTTGGTTGGTAAGCAAGCTACTTACCACACAGCCACTCCTGCGCCTATGGGGAAGGCAATCACACACACACACACACACACACATATGTAAAGAGAGAGAGACAGATAGATAGATAGTTAGATTGATAGAAAGATAGATATGTCTGTGTGCGTACACATTCACACACACATACAAATACATACACACACACGTCATTGAAACACTTCTCCAGCAAATGTTAGAAATCTAGTTAATGGTCAGATCTTTCAAATCTTCAAGATTTTTCTTTTTGTTTTTTCATTTTTTTTATGCTGAACGTACAGACAAATGATTTAATTGTATGCATGTTGACTGACTTTGATCTCTTGATATTGGTCTTTCATCGATCATCGTTAGTTACTTCCAGGTTAATTTTTTTTTGTCGGGTTACAACCTTATATAATCGTTGTCATCATTCCTGTTTTTCCTTCTTTCTCATCTAAAAGGTTAGTCTTTAATTTATGCACACTCCAGTATATATAAACATAAGGTGTTTTAAACAAACATTCTTCAGGATTTTGTGGTGTTTTAAGACCAATGAACAATAGGCGCAGGTGTGACTCTATGGTAAGAAGCTGGTTTCCAAACCACATGGTTCTGGATTCAGTCCCACTGCATGGCACCGTTGGCTATAGCCTCGGGCTGACCAAAGCCTTCCTTCAGTTTCCGTCAACTAAATTCCCTCAGGGGATTTAGTTGACGGAAACTGAAAGAAGCCTGTCATATATATAAATATGTGTGCGTTTGTGTTTGTTCCCGCGCCATCGCTTGACAACCGATGGTGGTGAGTTTACGTCCCCGTAAACTAGTGGTTCGGCAAAAAGAGACCGATAGAATAAGTAGTAGGCTTGCAAAGAATAAGTCCTGGGGTCGATTTGTTCGAATAAAAGCCTTTAAGGCGGTGCTTCAGCATGACCACTGTCAAATGACTGAAACAAGTAAAAAAATAAAGGAATATATGCATTACCACGGCTTTTCACTTTTAAAAAATTGCGCTGTGTTAAATGAGTCAGCATAAATGAACAATTGAACATGAGGAAATAGGGTTTTGTTACTAAACATCCAAGCTGCTCTGAGTATTGTGGATGGTCTCTAGGGCACGCTTTTGCAGTCCAAGCAGAATCTTTTACTGGTTGCTGACCCGTGTTATCACAGATCAGTTCGTGATAAGCATAACGGGATTCACATTTAGCGTACCATGTTTTCCCGTATCGCTGATACTGGATTCCAAATAAATATTGATTATATCTGTAAACTGTTCAATAGGGGGATTTTGGGACATCGCTGTTTCGACATGCTGAGTCTCGTCAGTCGGAGGTACTAGTTGGTGGCTTTGCTTATAGTTTCAGCGGACAAAACTGTCGAAACAACTGTTTACCGATCAGTGCATATATCTGCCAACCGGTGTGCAGTGAAATCTGAAAGGATGAGCTGACAGTTTATTCTTAACGCGTTTCCGCAGATTCAAACGCAAATACGCTAGTTGTTGTTGTGTACGTCACAGTTTTTCAATGACAGTGTGTTCATGCCACATTCAGCTCATTTGTGGACCCAAATACAGTAGGTTTTCTTGTCCATCTCTTAATCTTTGACTCTAAATATTCTACTTTAAAATGGATCTCTTACAACAAACAGTAAATTTGTTTCCTGATAATGAACTAACACTGTTTTTTTTCAACCAACATTTTCTTAAACAAATTGAAATCTTTGTCGCATCCAAGTGGCCATTTTCTCCAAAATAATTCTATCTTTTCTACTCAATCCATTTAATGGCCTACAAATCATTGGAAAATTTTTCAAAAATTTTCCATGATAATTCATTTTCCCCACCAAATAAAAAACGTTTCCAATCCTTTAAATTTATTCTGGTTTGGGGAAATTTTCAATTGTTTTGACTCTTTCTCTTTCTCTCTCTTTCTCTCTCCTTGTTAGCTTGTCGGTGCCAGTTAACTTGTTTCCTAAGTAATTCACTCCAAATTCTAAAAACATGGCATTTTTCCATTTTGATATAATGCAAATTCTTCTATTTTTTGGAAAAAAAAATCCTGACAAAATTCTATCGTCTGCTTGTCTATTTTCACCTCTCACCAATATATCATCGAAATAAGCCACAGCCTTTATTCAACCCACTTGTCAACGAATCAGTGATTTTCTGAAATATGGCTGGCGATGATGGCGGAAAAAATGGCAAGCTTTCAAAGTGGAATAACCATTCTGGAGTAATATTTGCAAAAAGCTCTTTAACATTTTGAATAGATCTTCAGCTCTAGGAACTGGATGTTTGTGTACAGCTGGTCGTGGTTTTACACTAACCTTATAATCACCGTAAATTCTTATTTTGGAATTACGAAAGATGGTACCCATATGGCCGTGTGGCAACAGGCTTGCTTTTTACCGACATGCTGTCAGGTTCGGTCCCACTGCATGGCTCCTTAGTCAAGCGCTTTCTACTACAGCATCGGGCTGACCAAATACTTTTGAGTGAATTTGGTAGACGAAAACTGAAAGAGGTTTCTCGTGTGTACATATATGTATGTATGTATGTATGTATGTATGTATGAGCGCACGCTGCCCGACCACATGGTTCCGGGTTCAGTCCCACTGCGTGGTACCTTGGGCAAGTGTCTTCTACTATAACGTCGAGCCGACCAAAGCCTTCTGAGTGGATTAGGTAGACGGAAACTGAAAGAAGACTGTTGTATATATATATATATATATATAAATATATGCGTGTGTGTATTAAATAAAAAGCAACAACAAATGAATGAGACGTAGATATTAGATAGAGGACTATCTGTGTCTGTATATACACAGATATATAAATATAAATATATATTTATATTTATATATTGGGTTGGCCTTGTTGTAACGTGCCTTGTTTCGGCAAGCAGACTTCAGGCTGTATTTGAAATCAAGACTCTATTTTCAGCAATTCATTGTTTGCAGCTACAGACACAACTGTTTCAGTAACCCCAACTGTATTCATTTATTTGGCCATTGACTTCCAATGAAATATTTATGGTCCTGTTTCCTCACATTTGTTTCTACTACTGCAATATTTCTCAAAACTAGATAGCTGATTTTACTTTAATTTTATTTTTTATGTTTGAAATATTGCCCACATTTGTTTTAATTAAATCTGAATCAGCAATCCTACACGTTTATGTCAAAAATTATTCAATACTTTATAT
>NC_068985.1:113242516-113242921 GCF_001194135.2 Octopus bimaculoides
GTGTGTGCGTGTGTGTGTATTTATGTTTATATTCATATATATACATGCATATATGGGTGTAGGACGTCAACGACAGTGCAAATAACATGAAATACGTAAACACGAAAACAAAATGGAAAACAGGACGTGTATGTATATGTGTGTGTGTATGTATGTGTATGTGTTTGTGTGTGTGTGTGTGTATGTATGTATGTATGTATAATTGAGATTCAGTTGAATTAAATACTTAAGTTGAAGCACCAAGTCAGTCCGGTATTATCCGCACAACTCGGTGAATAAAATCAAAAATAAGCGGCAATCCTGTTGGTTATTTTGAGTATCTATCTATCTATCTATCTATCTATCTATCTATCTATCTATCTATCTATCTATCTATCTATATACATGTATATATCCATATATATA
>NC_068985.1:113243525-113244455 GCF_001194135.2 Octopus bimaculoides
CCGTACACACACATGCATATATAAATACATACATAGTTATATATATATATATATATATATATATATATATATATATTATATAATGTACACACACACACTTAAACACACAGACACACACATACACACATCAAATATCTTCCTCCATGATTGAATCTTGAACTACACTATGGTATCAATTTCATGGTGGTCACCGCGATTGACCTATCCTGTCTCCCTTGTATACTAATTTCACGGCATTCGTTGACAACTAAAGAAAGAAATTAAAAAAAAGACCTTTCAAAAATATATAGATACAAAAACAAATTATCTTACTGAAGAAATAATGGTTACATTGACTTCTCTACATCCCGATTTTTCACTAGTTTCTGAGATAACTACAAAACTTATTCATTCATGGATCAAGCAGCGTGCCCTAAATACAAAAGTACATATGACTAAGATGAATCGATTTATTTTTAAAATATACAGAATAGATACACACGTATATCATTTGATGGATGTGTCGTTGTGTTTCATAATTTAGTATATCTAAGCCTAAAAGTAATCGTTTTCTAGACATGTTACGTATATATAAAGCGATTGTGATTGATGTAAGACCGGCCGGCGATTTCTATTAAGTAAAAAGTGAAGAATTTTACAGATGCTTGTCAAAAATAATTGAGTTATTATTTTTCACTCGACAAATGTAAATATATATATGATTGAATATCAATAAAGTGAGGGCAAACAATATCGCATACATCACATTCGCTGTTTTAGATGTTACAAAATATGAATGTAGTGAGGTGGTCCGATAGCCACACTAAGGTCATAATTTCATCATTTGGCTTAAAGAATCAGTTATAATACGTACACACACACATACACACACACACACACACACACACACACACACACACACACACACACACACACACACACACACACACA
>NC_068985.1:113244788-113246387 GCF_001194135.2 Octopus bimaculoides
TAGATAGATAGATAGATAGATAGATTGTTGATAACATAATAATAATTTATAAACTTTCGACAGAACGTGAAATAATCCTGTTTGGAACAGTAGATCTCGAAGGATGTAAAGCTTTGGGGTTGAAAATCACATCATTTGGATAGAAAAATACGAGAGCTTGGGTCCAGTGTTAGAAAAGCTGAAAGGGTGAAAAAAAGAAAGCGAAAACCATGAAAAAAAAAGAAAGAAAGATTTAGAGTTATGTCCCTTTTGACTTTAAAGCCATGATAAATCTACTTGGTGTTGAGTCCGGAGAGGAGGTGTCCTCCAATTCGCCGAAAGAAACTTTGGCGTATGATCTACAACTTCAAGAGCGAATATTTTAGGTTAGTTTTTTTTTTATGTTGGCAAACACGCAGCCGCCAAACTTGTGTGATCTCCACGCTGATTCTAATTATTATATGGTTTATTCTTGGTTTCTTAGCATTATTTACTAAGACATAAATGCAACATGCTTTTATTATTAATAAAATAGTAAAAAGTTTGAAAAAATACATTTACAATGCTACGTATGCACAAAAGAATTTATTGTAAAAAATCTGTAGCCAACATGTCAAGTTTTTTTTAGAAATGGAAAAGTAAACTAAAAAGTAGTCTAAAGTAATCGTTCTTTAGGTTGTAGATCACACGCCGAAATAGCAACGAAACTTGTCTATATGTTTACATTTACCCAATATTTCTGATCTGGAATTCAGAAGTGCGGTAGAGTTCTTAGATTCTTAACTGAAAGTTCGTATAGCCTTTTTAGATCTAAGATTCCCATCGCCCTGCTAGACGAAGTCCCTCATATAAGAGGTTATTAGTAGTTCACAACTATATCCTGTGTACATTAAACGATATTTGTCTCTCATTAGAAGAGGTACTTTTTTTGTTAATCTTATCTTAATTTTGTTAATCTTATCTTATCTTAACGAAAAAGTAAACTATATATATATAATGATGGAGGTTTTTTTTGGTCGTCTCCATTTATAAAATCGCCACGAAGTAGGAAAAGGATAAATGATGAATCAATCATCAGGGAACATGAAATTCTCCATTTATCACTTCGAAGGGAGGCAGGAGAGGTTTAACAATTGGAGCCCTTCCATTGATAGCACGCCAAGCGATTTTGGTTCATACACGTTGGCGACCAAAGCCTTGTGAAGAAATTTCGTAGATAGGAAACTGAAAGAAGTCCGTCGTATGTGTGAGTGTGTTTGTCCCCTAGCCTCCACCCAACTAGCGCTTGATGCTGGCTTGTTTATGTTCCCGTAACCGAGCAGTTCGGCGAAAGAAACCGATAGAATCAAATAATCGTTCAACTAGAACCTTTCAAAGCAGTACCCTAGCATAACCGCTGTCCAACTACTGAAACAAGTAAAAGATAATCTGTGTGTATGGGTGTCTGTGTGTGTTTGTGTTGGTGTTTTTCCTCCTGCAGTCAACCGCTTCACATTGTTCACAATTGTTAACTTAGCAGAATCTAGGTAAAAAAACACAGGTAAAAAATACCAGGAAAAAAATGTCACGGTAATAAAGTCACAGGGGTATTGTCTACGGGCGGGGGTTGTCCGGGGATGT
>NC_068985.1:113247648-113248577 GCF_001194135.2 Octopus bimaculoides
TATATACCAGACGAACCAATGGCTCGTAATGAGACGCAGTTTAGGGCAGCTATGTCAAATTCTCTTATACACCAGATGTGCCATCAAAACTCTTGATTGGACCATGTCAGGTGGGGGGAGAAGAGCCATGCAAGGAAGTGAAAATCACGGTGGTGCACCAGCATGACCGCAGCCACTTGGCTGAAACACATAAATAAATAAATAAATAAATAAATAAATATATGTATGTATGTATAAATATGTTTGTGTGAGTGTGAACATACATACATACATACATACATATAGAAGCATGGCTCTCCGTCGGTTACGACGATGAGTGTTCCAGTTACTACGATCAGCTGAAGAGCCTCCTTGTGAGATTAACGTGCAAGTGGTTGTGAACTCCACAGACTCGCGTAACCTTAACCTAGTTTTCGAGGAGATTCAGCGTAACACACAGAATGCGACAAGGATGGCCCTTTGAAGTAACTCTCGACATTACGATCGTGAGCCGAATACTCTAGTTGAGTGTCGGTGTGGTTGTGTGGTAAGAAGCTTGCTTCTCTATCACATAGTTCCTGGTTCAGTCCCACTGTGTGGTAGCTTGGGGAAGTGTCTCTTGCAATATACTCGGACCGACCAAACCTTTATGACTGGATTTGGTAGATGGAAACTGAAAGAAACCCATCATATATCTATCTATGTAGGTGCGTGTGTTTGTCTCCCACTACCGTTTGGTAACTGTTGGTGGTGCGTTTACGCTACCGTAACTTAACGGTTCAGTAAAATAAACCGATAGATTAAGTACATGTTTAAAAAAAAAAAGTCATGAGGCTGAGTTGTTCGACTGAAATTCATCAAGGTGATGCCCCAGCGTGGCCACAGTCAAATGACTGAAACAAGTTAAAGGTAAAAGTAAAAGAATGTGAATTTATATGTAGACATAGGAA
>NC_068985.1:113248779-113250686 GCF_001194135.2 Octopus bimaculoides
GGGGGGGGGGACAAACACAGACACACAAACACACACATATATATATATACATATACATATATACGACGGGCTTCTTTCAGTTTCCGTCTACCAAATCCACTCACAAGGCTTTGATCGGCCCGAGGCTATAGTAGAAGACACTTGCCCAAGATGCCACGCTGTGGGACTGAACCCGGAACCATGTGGTTGGTGAGGAAGCTACTTATCACACAGCCGCTCCTGCGCACATTTACTCCTTTATAATATTTTTCTGGTAAGTTTGATGTACTCCTACTCATGAACACTCAATATTGGAAAATAGTTTTCGACTTTACCAATGACTCTTAGTCTTTGCATTAATTAAGATGGCACAACAATCTTTTCCTGGATTTTTCGCTCAATGATTTATGAATAAGATATATTAAAAATGCCAACCTTTTTCACCCCGTTTTTCTATTTGCTCAGGCCAGAATTATAACTTTTCTTCTTCCCTTTTCCTTATTGCGTTTATTTATCACAAATAACATTAAGAAACAAACAAATACTTTCGTATTTTATTTCGATAAATATTTATAATTTCCTCTAAATTGATGCAATTGGTATTTGCTTTAGTTCACATAGGTTACTCAACTCTTCATAAAATAACTAAGAATCTAAACGTATTATACGAAAATATACTTAATTCGCTGTTTTACGTTCTTATTCAAATAGTATCTTCCTTTCGTAATTTAAAACGCAAAATTTAAATTGACCTTTGCTAGCCTTATGTCTATAAAATGAAGTCAAGACAGCCAATGTTTGTTCTCAGAAATTTATAGTTTAAAACTTATCAAAGTTGAAACATCGTAAAAAGTAAATTTAGATAACATATTAGAGAAGCAAAAAGAAAAGGACTATTTGTTTTGTGTGGGGGTAGTATTTCGTGTCAAATCTACAGAATGAGGACATCAAATTGAAGAAACTTCTAAAAATACCCAAGTATTTCAACAGACAGACACACGCACACATACATGTACATAGACGCTCACACAGATACAAGCGTAAACGCACACACATATTTACACACACATGCACGTATATACGTATATTTTGAGCCAAGGAAAAGCTTTTATTAGTCATACGATTTCTTTTTAGAAATAATAGCAAGTAGTCCCTAATTATCACCTTTCCATTTCAAAAAAAGGCAGACATGTTTGAAAACAGATGTGTGGGTGTAGGCGTGTGTGTATAGATATGTAACATACGCACACACACATATACATATACATAATACATATATTTATATACATACATCTCTCTCTCTCTCTGTCCATCCCTCTCTCTGTCTGTCTCTCTGTATATATATATATTTGTGTGCGTGTGTGTGTGAGTATGGAGGTCTAAGGACGGCATAAGGACTACCATGAAGTCACTTGGAATGGATTCAGAAGTGATAGAAACCCTTACTTCGAATCGAACTGGATGGTGAACAAAAATGTGGAGTGGAGTGAAAGCTTTTGAGGAGGCCAGGACAACACATGTATGCCTCAAGAGAGATTGAAAGAAAAATATTGCCATCGAGAAGGTGAATTTCAGTGATATTTTTGTGTGCATAGGTTTGTGATAGACCGTGCCTTTCTTTTGCTGGGCTCAAATCTCATTTGCGGACCCATGAAAAAACGAACCTCTACCAACAACTATGCACATCTTCCAATGCTGTGTTTGCCATAAGGTCCGCAAATCTAACGGAAGCCTTAAAAGACGTTTTAAGATCTGCAAACATCAGAACTTAACTGCAGCTCTTGGTGGTCCAAATCAGATATGCAATCTATGTGGGTGTCTTTTCAATATAAAGTCTGGTTTAAAAAATCACATCGTATGCCATGATGGATCTAAGGTGTAGGTACAAGAGGTGGTTAGACTCTGCATAAGGAGTAGACAACCACCAT
>NC_068985.1:113251033-113254451 GCF_001194135.2 Octopus bimaculoides
TATATATATATATTCGTGTGTGTGTGTGCGTATGTGTGTGTGCGTGTGTGTGTGTGTATACACACACGACGAATCTCCACAGTTTGACTAAGATATGACTACTATTGTGGCTACACGTACATCCCAGTTTCCAACCCATCTTCTGTAAAATAGCAATTGTAACGGAAGAAGATTACTGAAAATTATTTCAGATGTTTTACACATTGATCAAAGGTTGATCAAAGAGGAAATTGCGAACGCTTAAATCATATTTGTGAAGGCGTGTATCATGTCTTCTCTATATTTTAGCCTAATTTATAACACACTGTTATTTCATGTTGATATTGTATAGTCGTTCCTTGTTTTCATTTAATTACATCTCAAGAAGGAGCCCGGAGTCCAAGTTAGTGACAGACTCCGTTGTGGTTGCTAGAAATAGCAACCATTCTGGACATACAAGCAAGAAAATGTCTACATGCTCATGGTTCAAATATCGTTGATTTTAAATGTGATTATTCTTAGATGGGTACATAAAGTGGCAATCCGTCGGTTAAGACGAAGCGGGTTCCAACTGATCCGATCAACGAAACAACCTGCTCGTGAAATTAACGTGCAAGTGGCTGAGCCCTCCAAAGACATACTGTTGACATAGTTCTAAGGGAGATTCAGTATGACACAGAATATGACAAGACTATCCCTTCGAAATATAAATGCAACTCATTTTCACCAGCTGAATGCACTGGAGCATCGTGTCTTGCCCAGGAGCACAATGCACCGCCAAGAATTGAACTCACGACGTTACAATCGTAAATCGAATACCCGAACCACTAAACCACATGCCTTCACCAACGATGGGTACATTAATACAAAACTAGAGACACGCGGGTAACTTTCTAAACTAAGCATATCACACTTATTCGCTAATCTATGAAGCTTTATGCTAACTTTATGTCAGACAACTATAGTAAATAATATACTGCATAAATATAAGTTTCATTTAATTGGGTACAAATGCCCTATATTTTAGAGGGTGGGAACAGAAAATGTTCTCAAACGTTTCTCTCACGTGCATCATAGAAAGGATAATTTCATAGAAAAATTACGCATAAACAAACGCTCGTTCCGCGACAGACCGCACAATCGTTTGCTCGCTATTGATTGGTTTCTCCCTCTCTTTCTCTACCCTGTATTACTACTACACTGATCTCTGTCCTGCTGACTACACCCTTCACCTAACTCTATTCAAATTTCCATCTTTTGCCATTTTCTTTATAATCTTTCACCTTTAGACCCCATACTAAATCCTTCCTCAACCATTCCACTTTGGAATTATATTCTCTAGAACTCACTTCTTTCCTATCATTCTTTGATCTCCCATTTTCCAAAGTTAAACACGAATATATATATATATATATATATAAAAGCTATAGTAACCTTATCCATATTTTTCAATTCTCCAGTTATTGAGGGTTTAGAATGGCCACAGTTGCCGCCCTTTCTTTTTAGATAAATTATATGGAAGAATCCCAAATGACATTACAGTAGATTCGTATTCTTCTCTTGGACTAATTCTACTCCGTAGTTTACACAGAGTAAATCGATTAAATTTGATGTTTCATATTGATCGCAGTGGTGATAGAATTTTACAGTGTTATTTTTCTTTAATGAAAATTTAAATTCAAGTAATGATATCTCAGCCGCTCTGTTCTATTTTATATCCTGAAGTACAGAAACAGTGTGACATATCAAAAGAGTTCCAAAGGGGATTAAATTAATTTGCTATGCTTTAAGTATGTTATAGAGATTGCTTATTTGAACTGATAGTGCTTGCGTCGCCAATAACGAAATTTTATTCAGCCGGAAGGCTAAACGCGACATTAATAACTTTCAAAAAAGCTGTTTAACTATATCAGCTAGCGGCTGATTTTCGTGTAGCATGCGGTATCAGTAGATGCTCAAAGAAGCAGAAATCTAGATTTAACAGTGGACAAATTTAACTGCCGGACAAATTTCGTCTGCTGTAGAGTTTTTTGTTTTTTGTTTTTTGTTTTACACTATATGTTTATTAGAGATACTTTCTCGAGACAAATTCCACAGTTTAAAAGGCTTTCAATAGGATATAAGCTTTAACAATGATATATAGATTGTTTAAATAAAAGACCAAATATTTTTTAGTTCTATTTTTAGTTCTATTCTTTGTCGGATGCACTAAATGAAAACGAGAACCACTTCCGGTTTCAGCAGATCCTGCTGTTTATTTCATTATTAAAGAAGCTCCATTATCCAGAATATTTCTACGATCCTTTAGCAAATAAACTTCAGATGAGAATTCCACTACTCCTCCATCTTTGTGGATTGATATTATTACTTCTTTACTATTCTGCTCGCAATTCACAACACTCACTAAATCACTTACAAAACACCTTTTCAGTTACTCTCTCAATCGCCCACTCACCCTCTTACTCACCCACTCACTACCTCCCTCACTCTTTCATTCACTCGTTCAATCAATAACCCAGTAACTTGCACACTCATCCAATCGCTCGCTCAGTCACTCAGTCACCCACTCACTTCGTCAGTGCGGGATTGGTATGGTCTTTAATTAAACAACGAAGAGTTATATTATATTTTAAGAGCAAACGACTACTATGATTTCATAATTTATATAAATCAATCCGCAAGTAAATTTAGGTAACATTTTGCAATATAAAGAACAAAGGTTGACTTTGCCCGTCATTCTTTCGGGGACGATAAAAGAAGTACCAGTTACGCACTGGAGTCGATCTAATCGACTACTTCCCTCTCCCAAAATTCTTCACCTTGAGCCAAAATTTGAAGACAATTTAGGTGCTTATGTAGTCGCAAGCTGACATATACAGCGTCTTAAGTCTCTCTTCCTTTAATTAGAGCTTGAGGTATATCCGTGATGAGACAGCTAGAGTGAGCGAGAGTGAGAGGGAGAAGGAGAGAGAGAGATGCACCACGATATGACTGGTATTCATTTTCAGCTGAGTAGACTGGAGCAACACGAACGGATCTTTCCTCCCGTGACTTACACAACAGCGACTGACATAGTTTGCTTTTGAATCTGCCGGAAAGCACTAAGATTAACTATGCAAATCATTGTTTTAAATTTTGCTGTACACACTGGAAATAACGATTTCTTTTTCTTATTTTAAATTAAATACTAAAAGTTGAAAGACAAGGTGAAGCGCTGGCACGTTTCCAGGATGATGAAGTCTTGCTTGATAAAACGCCTAGGAGGTGTAGTAGATTTGACGTCGCTGTCTGTAATAGCAAAAGCAGTGGCCAGTGCTAGGTATGTGTGGAAATGTTACTGGATAGACGAATTTGTGTATATGGAGATATTTGTACACATGTATGTAGATGGAAAGCATGTATGTATGTGTAAATATACATATATATATATATATATATA
>NC_068985.1:113254686-113256382 GCF_001194135.2 Octopus bimaculoides
GTCATAAACACACCAGTATCGGTTGTCTAGCGATGGTGGAAGAGAAACGCACATGCACACACACACACACACACACACACACACACATACATATACGACGGGTTTTTTTCAGTTTCCGTCTACCAAATCCACTCACAAGGATTTGGTCGGCTCGAGGCTATAATAGAAGACACTTGCCCAAGGTGCCACGCCGTGAGACTGAACCCGGAATCATGTGGTTGGTAAGCAAGTACTCACCACACAGCTACTCCATATATATTATATATAGATATACAGGGGTTGGACAAAATAATGGAAACACCTAGCATCACAGCATCACAATTTTGAGATATCTATAAAACCGTCAAAAGCTTGTTCGTTTTTATGTTCTTTCATTTATTATTAGTGTCGCTTAATATGTTTTGCTAAAATTGCTGTTTCTTTTCAGACATCATCAGAAAAAGGTAATTAAAATTCATTAAAATGACAGATCTATCGAACTTTCAAAGAGGTCAAATTGTTGGTGCTCGTATGGCAGGCACAAGCGTAAAGAAAACAGCCGAAATGTTTGGTGTATCATGAAGTACTGCTTCGAAAGTAATAACAGCCTTTGAGAAAGAGAGAAAAAGCCTCCACGTCGAAACAAACTCCGGAAGAAAACCAAAACATTCATATAGTGACCATCGGACACTTACGCGAATTTTTAGAAAGGATCACAAAAGTACAGCTCCCAAAATTACTGCAAAGATTAATGACCTTCTCGAGAATCCAGTTTCCACAAAAACTATTCGCCGGGAGCTGCACAAAGCCGAATATCACAGGAGGGCTGCAATCAGAAAACCACTACTTTCAAAAACAAACGTTGCAATGCATTTAGAGTGGAGTAAAAACCTTCAGAATTGGTCCCTAGAGCAGTGGAAGAATGTTATTTTCTCGGAAGAGTCATCCTTTGCCTTATTTCCGACCACCGACCGAGTATTCGTGTGGCGACAACCAAAAGAATCATTTGACCCATACTACCTTCTTCCAACTGTCAAACATAGAGGAGAATCTGTGATAATCTAGGGTGGGGGGGCTATATCTTGCAAATCCGCCGGCCCAATGGTTTTCCTTCATGGCAGAATTAAGTTAAGACTGTTTAAGTATTTTATGTGATGAAATTCATCCTATGGTTGCGGAATTGTTTCCAGAGGGAAACGCAATCATGGAGGCTGATAATGCACCAATTCACACGGCAAAAGTTGTTACTGAATGGCACGAGGAACATTCTAGTGAAGTTGGACGTTTTATCTGGCTACTACAGTCCCCAGGTCTCAATATTATTGAACATTAATAGTGCATTTTAGAAAAACAAGTAAGGAGTCGATATCCTCAACCATCATCACTACTAGAACAGGAGACTGTTCTAGCTGAAGAACTGACAAAACTTCTTTTGGAAACAATTCAAAATTTGTACGAGTTCATACCTCATAGAATTCAAACTGTAATTACTGCCAAAGGTGGTCCTACCTCATATTAAAATAAATCTGTTTGAAATTTTGAGGCGTTTCCATTATTTTGTCCAACCCCTGTATGTATGTATGTATGTATGTGTGTGTGTTTGTGGGAGGGTATATATATGTACAAATATGAGTGTATAATATGTATATATGTGTGTGTATGTGTGTGTTTATGTGTGCGTGTGCGTATTTGTGTGTGTGTGTGTGTGTGTGTGTGT
>NC_068985.1:113257424-113258126 GCF_001194135.2 Octopus bimaculoides
TAGTGGATCAACCCACTACACAGAGGATTCCAAGGTGGCAAACACAAACCAAGACAGGAAAAATTGGACAGTGAAAACAACATTCAAAAGCCGTACGGCCAAACGCGAATCTGAGGTAGAACGCTAGTAGTTCGTCTTGCCTTCACAGCGGCTGGAGTGAAAAGAAAGTTGACCACAGGTCACACGAGAGCAGAGAGGATGGTGGAGGGAGGAAGTGGAACAAGGAGGAAGGGACAGAAAGGTATAGCAGTGAAGTAGAGGCCAAGACAGAGGGATAGATAGAAAGATAGAGGAAGACAGATAGATAAATAGATAGAGAGGATGGTGGAGGGAGGAGGTGGAACAAGGAGGGATACATTCAATTCTTTTCATATCCAAAGCAATGCCGGTTATAAGAAATAGTAAAATCCCATGGGTTGTACTTATATCTTGCATCTCAATATTTCGGGACTGGGATCTCTTTTTCATAAATTCTTAGGAGGAATGCTGTTCTGAGCAACCTTCCTTGTTCTCTGTTTTTATGTATGTATATGTGTGTGTGTGTATGTATGTATGTATGTATGTATGTATGTATGTATGTATGTATGTATGTATGTATGGATGGATGGATGTATGTATGTATGCATGCATGTATGTATGTATCTGTCTGTCTGTCTATCTATCTATCTATCTATCTATCTATCTATCTATCTACATGTATAT